>NW_010266457.1:38219-76708 GCF_000690775.1 Eurypyga helias
ATTTTTTCCATAGCAGCTGGAGCAGGCAGCTCATGAGCTCCTTCCAAATCCATGTTTGGAAAGAAACCACAAGATATGCTTGTGAGACACACACAGAGGAGTCTCCTTCCTTCCACACCTCTGCTTTGACAACTGCGCTGTAACGCATCCCTGATACCCAGCCCCACTCCTCCTCTCAATGCCTCTCTGGTGGCCAGAGCTGCTGAAAGTTTCAGTAGCCTGGACACATTTGGGAGGCCATAAGATTATCTGATCACGTCAGAGTACTTGTCCATCACGCAGATCCACACACAGAGCAATGCTTATAAAACCACTGTGGATCTAGCAGGTCAGGCTTTCCCTTCCTCACATATCTACACCACCATTTTTGGGAGCAGATCAAGTCTTGCTAAGCTACTGAAACAGACAAATTAACCTGAGCAAAAAGCAGAGATGGCTGATGATCATCAAGCACAAGCATGTACTTAAACACCACCACACGTAGTTTCCAGGACTGACAACTACAAAGTGAGGGAAATCACTAATTTCACAGTAATTCCATGTCAGCTGTGGTGCTTATTTCTATCAGGAAGTTCAGAAGGCAGGTTTGGGAGCAGGGAACTAGGGAAAAGAGAAGGTACCCTAAAAAGTTTGGAAGTTGGAAATCAATAGCAACTAGAGGAGTGAGGAGATGCCATTTGTAAGTAGTTTAGTGTTCTGGCATTTGTACTGCCTATTGATTAGAAAGTGCAAAAAATGCAGATGAGGATAGAGGGACCGCTGACAGAAAAATCAATGGCTTCTTTACAGGAGTCATTCAATAGTAGCGAAGGAAATTTGCCATTTTGCAGAAATCCCATCAGGTGGGTGTGAGCTGGCACAGACTCCCATTCCCCAGAGGAGGATGTCCAAGCCTTTCCCCTCCACCTGCCTCTCACTAGCGTGTACTGCTCCCGAGCTCAGTGGAGCGAGGAGAGAGGAAAAAGCCCAGTCCTATTCCTGCGCTTGTTGCCAACATGTTGGCTGGCCCTAGGCCATCATTTCTGTAACAGCAGATAGATGATACCTCTTCCTGCCAGCTAAGTGTTGTGCAGCTCAGTGAGTGAATGCTTGTGTGGTACCTTGAATCTACCAAAGTGTAGAACAAGCAGCTGTCTATAAATACGCTGCTGGTCACAGGGTACCGCTGACCACACTGTTATTAGGAAATCCTCACACTCACTGTGATCTACTCAACAGTTATATGTTTATTTTACTGTGTACCTTATACACATGCAAGGGGTTAACAAGACAGCTTGATTCCATGCCATTGCACCCCAGGAGTTTCACCTTCACACTGCCCATGACCTGACCAAGGTTGGGACCTGGATCCCGAACAGCTGGGCCCCGTTACCGCACTTTTCTGTGCGTCCTGTCTTCACGTTATTCAGAAGACACCTTATTTCTAAACCAAGAACACATGTATGAGTGACCATGACACATGGCAGGATCAAAGCCCCGTGCTGACCGCAGGAACACACAGAGATTATTATACTCTGCATCAAGAACACATCCAGCTTTCCAGCAAAACCTTAGAGGTGTCACTGACTGTCACTGCTTGTTGACTTTGTAGCCCAGGTTTCTTACTGCTGCGCTAGATCTGCTGAGACTTAGGTGGTGAACGAGCAAGAACAGGGTAAAGCCCCTGGGGTGGCTACTGTTCAACATACTTCTGCAAACAACAGTTCTAGGCCACCCTGGGCATCTAAGAACACACGTCTACATGAGTATTGGCTTGCCAAACTGCCTTGACAAGAAACAGACAGATCCCTTCACTAATTGACTCATTAGTAGAGAGAGAGAGACATCCAGACCATGACTCATGCAGTCTGAGACATCTCACCTGGGATAAACCAAATATGACCTAGAAACACTTTATCCCTGTTGCTGTTCATGCCTACAGCAGTGCAATATGACTCCACCCAGCAACCCAACACAACGTTATCTACATATTTTGTCTGGAAGTGGTGAAATGTCTAGATAAAACAGGAGACATCCAGACTGACAGACCTCTGCTTGCAAACAAATGGCTCCTTATGATAGCTACCAACCGATATCGAGAGCAAAAGCCTCTGAACTAGCAGTAGGCACTGCTTCATGCTCCTCTTACAACAGCTCCCACAGTTTCTTCCCAAGCAAACTTATTTCCTTGAGGGGAAAAAAAAAAAAAACAACACCAAAACAGCAGCAACTTGACTCTTGGATTAAGAGTTCAGTCACCACTGATTGCTTCAGCAAGCCCATGCAGAACGTGATGTGACACAAGGATACGGCAAACACGAGGGAGGGAGGGAGAGAGGGAGGGAGGGGAGAGACACTGTCCCTCAACAGCCAATATTTGAAGCAGAGCCAAGTGCTGACTGGCCCTACAGCCAGAGCACTCACCAGGTTGACGAAGTCCTGGTAGCAGATCCTCCCCTCAGAGTTGCTGTCTGCCAGTGCCAGCAGAACCTCCAGTTTGTGGGGGTCCAGCTCCGAGCCGTGTCTCTGGAGAAGGGAGCGAAACTTCTCTGTGCTGATGTAGCCAGTGTTGTCAGGATCAAACTGGGATAGAAAGGGAAAGCGCCAAAATTAACCATTCCACATTACACACAACTCTGCCCCCCCATCCATTCATCACCTGCAGCAGACCCGCAGGGAACCCAGGGGCTGCTCTAAGCTTTGCAGGTGCATGGCCCTCCAACCACCCCATCTCCAGCTGCCTTTCCCTGCCCAGGGACTGCAAAGCATCCTGCTGCAAAGAGGGCTGGACCCAGGCATCATCACTCCGTCTCCACCCAAGCCAGCTCCTTTCACATTCCTTCCCTCTGCATCATCATTTCTCTTGGCTATTTTTCATATCCCTCTTTATCTGGACTATCAAGCAAATCAGAGATGCAGTCTGTGAGATCAAACATACTGAAACCAGTTTTATTCCTGTATTCTCTAACACAATTGCAACACAGGAATATGCCATCCCTCCTCAAGCCCTTTTTGTGCTCAGTGTTTCTGACAGTCACCTTTCCAGATACCTTCATAATGGTAAGTGCTTTCCCTGCTGAAGAGCTCTCCATTTTAAGATTGATTGGAAAGAAAGTCTTTAGACAGGGAGCAAAGCAGATTAACATCATGCCAAACTAAAAGTGATGAGGCAGTCATATGCCATTTTCAGAACATAAACCGGAGTCATCAGAAGGAAAGTGCCGGGTGAGATTTGGAGTGAATCCCACTCTGGCCAAAAACATCACCGTTTTCCATCAGACTAAATGGTTAACCTCCTAAAAATACCAATGATCGAAAAGAGAACGCTTTGCAAGGCTGTTCAAACGTACAACTGCTTCCAGCAGCCTCTAGCCAACGCCGAGCTCCCCAGAGCACTCTGTGAGGGGCTGCCAGCTCACAGGCGGGCACACCCCAGCCCCAACAAAGCCAGAGCTGGCACCACGCCGAGCACGTTTCTTTTGTGCTTTGAGAAGTAGTGGATGCAATCTGCCAGATCAGCCTGCGCGCGCCGAGGTGCAGTCTGATCTCTGCCAGCTTGGTGTTGCTGGGAGATTTCCCTTTGATTTCCCAAACTTGGCTGTGAGGACCCTGGTGCTCATTGGCCTCCTTTTGTAGATAATGATATCAAGCTTGTTGGCTGGACTGAATGGCTGTCAGAGGGCAGGGTGGGCATGAGGGAGCCTTTTCACAGAAACATTCGGGACATAAAAGGCCTTGGCAGAGCCAAAAAAGTCCTGACAATCCTCGCCCTTTACTAACAGGGAACAAAAGCCAAACAGGCACCAGCCCTTCCATCAGATGCAGGAGTAAAGGCTGCCTTGGCAAGGGAGAGATGAGCTGGGGGATGTGGCAGAAGATGCAGCCTGCCAGCAGCAGGGCTGGCACTGCTCTGCAGTGAGCAGAGCAACTATAAACCAGACCAGCCTCAGGCACAGGAAGCTTGCTTAGAGGACACAGTGACCACACGCCAGGATCTGGCTCCGTTCTTCCAGCCAAAGCACCACCGTCCTGCTGCCCTGGGGACTGGCTGCTTTGTTGAGGAGGAGCTGTCTAACCCGAGATCACAGCCCCTTTCTGCAGCAGGCTGGCATGCTATTTTGTCAAAGCAGCAGCACCTCTGCGAGGAAGCTGCTGGGACAAGTGGATTACACAGAAGACAACAAAACAAGTGACCTGTGGACAGGCAGAGCCTCCCCCACCCTCTGCCAAGGGCTCTTCTGTCCTTGGGAGGTGGCCTGGATGCACATTCTTGACAGCTGGTACCCAGAGCCAAAGGTGGATTTCATCAGCTGTTTACTGTTAAACAAGGGCTTAATATTAATCCCTGGAGAAGTTTAGCTTCCCTCCTCCAGCCCACTCTGATGCTTTGAGTTAACACATCAAATTCTAAAACCAACCCCAAAATCTGGGCTTCCCCACTCAGGCTCAGCTCTGATGCTTTTTAGCTCTTGCTGGGACTTCCAAGCCAGCCTAAGTTTGCAGCGCCCAATCCCAGCGGCACAGATAATAAAGTATTATTAGCATAATACCTGAGATGACCTTTCTCAAGGGGAATTTGCAGAAGCTGGGAGATGAGTCATTGAGGGAATGGATCTAACACCTGCAATCCCACAGATACTGCTGTGTTCATCCTTGTTTCCTGAAAACATTTGACCTAACCAACGTCTTACTTAACTGCACCACTTTAACTAGACGTTGAGATTTAAGATGTCAGAACCTATCTTGTCTAGGACAAAACCATTTCCTCCTGGAAGGCTTAAGTGCATCTCTATTTTGAGGGACAGATCGGTGACGGAAGCGTGGGACTCTTTTCCCCCATGCTGCCTGATCACTGTTTGACTTTGTAGGAAAGACCAACGGCTACAGGGAACGTGGTTATTCCTTCCAAGGGCAGAAGAGGTGCAGAGCTGAAGCACACAGGCTCTGTAAGCACAAAAGAGCTGCTCAGATCACAAACCACTGTTGCCAGACTTTGTTCTGCTTTAAAGCATTCCAAAAAGAAACATTTTGTAACCAAGAACAGAAATCACACAACCGCTTCAGAGCTTCAAACCAGCCGGCAAGGACACACTAATGACCCCAGACTCACTAGTGCTGGAGCAGCTACGATCCTGTCACTCGAGAGGGTACTTACTGTCCATACCTGTCACTGGCTGCTGGCTTTCCAAAGGGACAGAGGGCTAAAGCCTGTGTGGTGGCCACGAAGGAGCCTTTGCTCCAAGGATGCATCTATTCTCACACCACTAGGCACAGCTTCAGCTCACTGTCCTGCTGCTCATCCCACCGAAATCAAAGCGGTGGCAGAAGGTAGCTAGTATTTCCAGCACTGTAAACATGCTAGGGAGCCTGTTCTCCTTCACATTACTATATCATTTTCTTTTTGGCACTGTGTTAATGAAACTAATTAGAAACAGGTTTGAATTAAAAAGGTGGATCTGAAAAGCATGAAAGAATAAGAGGTAAGTGGTGAACAAGTAGCATCCAAACTAAGAAGACCTGCCTCACAGCAGGCCTACACCACTGCTTCCACAACCTGGAGCAGCATGATTTCCTGTAAACCCCAGCTGTAAGGCAGTTCTCTTATTGATGTTTAAACAAATTTTTTCAGCACATAAAAACACTCATCTGTCACACAGCACTCAAAATCCACACTAACACGTTTAACTGCCTCAAACCCTGTTTCCAATTTCACAGCTAGCCACAAAAATCAAGGGGTTGAGCTGGTCCTGCAGAACATGTGTCCCCACACACGGCAAAACCAACGTGTGACAGCACACTGGGGTCCATCAATTATAAAAGAGGCAACTGACCTTTGTTAGACGCTTCATGTATTTATCCATGATGATCTCGTTAAGGGCCAGTTGACCCAGAAGCCCAGCCAAGCACCTTTGTCTCACCGAGGGGTCGGCCGATGACTGGCAGCATGGCTGCGCTGAGCCTCAGGCCCAGCTCCCCAGGCAAAGGCCCCCAGCACCCAAGGCAGCACAGTGGCTTCCTTCAGCGCACTTACTTCTGCCTCTGCCCATCTACTTGGGCAGACAAGCCCAACACAACGGGTGCAGGGATGAGGAAGGCTATTTGTCCCCCCTCACCCCCCCAAACAATAGGACACTAACGGCAATTTCATGCAAGGTTTCCTCTGCATTTCAATGACAATCACCCTTAACTCCCTTGATCCTCAACCAGGGTCTTAAGCAAAAATGTAAATATGTTAATGACCGCAGCAGCCATCTGACCAAGGATCTTAATTCCCTGGCCCAAAACAAGCTATTTTTTTCCTATTTCTTCCTTATTTTAGAGCAGATATTCTATAAACTGAAGGCCCCTCAGCAAAACCACAGGACAAAAATAAGGGGAGGGGAATCTGCAAACTCTCATGGAAATAGGAAACACGGTTGAGAAAAGAAATCTCAAATTGTTCCTCTTCTTTAATTAAAGACACATCAGCCACGGCTGAGTGAGCAAGTAGGGTGGAGGCTGGTGCTGCAGACAAACAATGGGTATCTTGGGGAAAGGCAGACATTTCACAGAGCACAGCCAGCTGCTCCTCTCCCCCATGGAAAACAGCCTCTGGGGCATCAGAGCCCCTGGAAAATCAACAGCTGAACTGGGTACAACGTGAGGATCCTTGGCTGGCTTTAGGATTTCAGATCTGTCATAGGAACAGAGAATCTGCTGCCACCTGTGGTTTCCCCACTGAAGGGCTTTGTTTTGGCATGAAGAGGAGGTACCACCCAAGCATGAGTTGTCTTTGCAATGGGCAAGGCTCCCATCAACTTCATCTCATTTGGAAGTTTGCTTCGAGCTGGATCAGTCCCTTCAACCTGAATCATTCTATGGTCCGGTGGTATCTTCACTTCCGGAAGAGACTGGCCTGGCACACAGGCCTCCTGGCACTGACCCTCCTGCCTAGGAGGCAGATTCTGGAAATAAACTGCCCCAAGTTTTAGCTTCCTTTCCTATTATATGGAAATGACAATTCTTGTCTTATTTTCCACCAGAAAGGAGCTATCAATAAAGGGCCTGCTTCTTGTGCACATGTAAGGCCTTCCCGCTGGAAAGGGAGAGTCAATCAGGTGCCAAATCTGTTCATGTCCAAGGGTTTCAGGAACCACTCTGAGCTGTCCTGGATCTGAACTCAGACCATCAGATGGTATAGTCTCTGCAGTCTAGGGATGCTAACAAGCTTTGGAAACATCCAGACCATCTCCAGTGTCAAGGGCCATGCTGTAGTTAAATCAAGAATCTCCAAGTCAATACATAGAATTGACATACTCTCAAGTTGAAGCTGGGGAGACATTTAGGACAGGCATTGGAACTCCTCAAGACAGTCACACATTTTACCAGATCTCATTCTCTACCTTTCCATGGTCTCTGGGGTCAGGCTGTGAGTTGATGAGAGGATTTTTGTTTGTTTAAAAAACAAACCAACAATGCGTCAACAGTATATGTAGCACTTGCTGCTTTGATGAAGATTAAAGGAATGGCGAGGCAGAAGATAAAAGTCTGCCTTGCAATCCAAATGAGAGGGCAAAATTCAGGGGCTGTTTTAACAGGAGTTTCATCACTGCCTAGTCATGATGATCTTCCAAAGAGCTTAATGATCCTACTCTCTCTTCCAATAGTGGAAGGTGCACAGGAGAGAAGATAGCCTGATCCAGAAGAGAGGAACGCCAGTCAAAGGTAAATGCATATCCCTCCACCTTGAAATCTAGCTTCTCACCATTAAAAGTCACCCAATCTGAGTTGCCCAAACACGTGCGGTGAAACATTAGTGCTGGCTCCAGTGATGCACACCCCTGCCCTGTAAATAATTAATTTATTTACCACCACTGCCCAGACAATATAAGCGATTAAGGGCTGTCCAGCAGTACTTTTAGCACGTGCTAGATTGCTTTGAACTGAGCTGAACCCGAGGGTCTGGAAACATCACCCTGCTCTCAAAAGCCAGATTGCATTTAAGCACGGAGGATATACCCTCAGTAACTCACTGAGCAGGGCCCCCAGACAGACCCACACCCTGGAAAGCTGCTGTGAGAGAGCACAGAGCTACCCAGCTCAGCATTCTCCTGGGTGGGGAGGCCTTTGCACAGCCGATGGCCTGTCACCTGGACTCGGGTGTTAGCAAAGTGGAGATGGAGCAAGCTGGTATCAGATTCCCTTTTCCTTGAGGAGCAGAGTAGCCTGAAGTACCAGGTCCATCAGCTAGCTGGCCAACCTATAGAGGATTTCTGTCCTAATTTATTTCTCCTACTGTCTTAAGCACAAAGACAAGGAAAGAACCTGCATTCCTACCATCTGTTGTACCTTCTGCAAAAGCACTTCATCTAGACAGGCATCAGAAGCACAGGTTTGACACAAATGGAAGAATGGAAAGATTCAGGAGTGCACCTCCACTCAGTTGTTAGGCTGAAAAAGAAAGAAGGCCTCGGGTCCAGGTTTTGATTCTTGGTATTGCCAAGATTTCTGGAGTGAGCCCAGATGGCTCTTGTAGTGCCTCAGCTTCCCAACCTACGAGGCACAGGCAACATACCTGTGCCTGTGTGACTCAGCATATGAAAGGCTGTGGAAGGCTTACCCAGCGTGACTGGACGATAGCGGCAATGGCAAAGAGCAACAAGCAAGCCACAAGGCCAGGCAGCACAGGGAGAACGTCACAGCGCTGGCCTGCTACCAAGGTTTCATGTACAGAAACATATTAGGCTTTCCAAAGCCAGTGACAGCTGGACACCACACTGAACTCCTTGACTCCACAGAGGTTCAGACCCTGGTCCGAGCCACCATAGGCCAAGCACGTCCTGCATTTGGAGACACTAGGAATTTCTGACCCACAACTTGCTGGGGAAGTCTATCATGTTCAACCAGGTACCCAAATCCATGTTTCTATCTCCATACACATTTTTAATGCAAAAATCCCCCCATCCTTCCTCTGCCTGCAGGTTTCTTGCTACAAGTCCTTGCTAAGACACTAAGAGAGGATGGAGCAGAGAGGCACTCACACGACCTGTTGAGCTAGCTTTCAGTCCTCTGCTGTCTTGATAACCCAACCACTCTGAGATCTCACTGCCTCTCTCCAGACTAGACTCCTGGCAGAACACTCTCAGGAATCAGCCTCCAGTCTCAGCTGGGGAATTACATACAGTGTTCAAGCCACCCGGAACTAAATTATTCAAAATACGCCACTGTGCTGGCTTGGAAACCAAAGCCGCACCCCAGAAAGAAGCCAGGGTAAACAGAAGCTCCATTATCAGCAGCACTGACAAGGAAGTAGATACAGCACTGAAAGTGAGGGAGATAATTACATGATTAACGAGACAGCATGGATGGCAGGAGATGCCCTCCATTATGTCACAAGGCTTAATGCAAAGAGACGTGTTTATAGATTGAACCTTCTCCAGCTCTGCTTCTTCCTCTTTTATTATTCATGTAAGTGCACTAAGACTAATGGAAAGAAGCTGAGGCACTCTAAAAAGTAGTGGGTTTTTTTTAGGTGGAAATATAATTTTTTTATCTCGATCCAGCACTGGGCACCTTGCATATTTTGCTGGGTAGATGGACTCAGCTGCAGCAACAGGCCGGGCAGGTTATAGCCCAGATCACCAGCCCAGATCACCAGGCAGATCTGCGTGCTGCCCATCCACACATTCCTGGGGCTGTGGACAAGGTGAAGCCTATAAGGGATCACCTAGTGACTGCCATGACCAAACCCCCCAACAGTTAAAACCTTTTTTTAAATCCTTAGGCAAGAGGTTTAACACTCTTTGCAGATCTGCTTGTCAGCACTAGCCCAGACATTGTTACATGTACAAATGCCCCATCTCTTGCTCTCCCTTTTGAATTCCTCTGGTTTTTAGGGCTCCACAATCTCCTGAGGCAGTGATTTCTGCAGTCTGATTAAAATAAAACCCATTTTTCATCTGGATGGTGTAAGGCATTAAATACCAAAAGCTGAAAACAGCAATATCCATACTACCATGACACATGATATTCTCATTTACCAACACATGATTATTGTTTATGTCTTTTTAGTCATGTCTTATTGGAGAATCTCAAAATCTTCTATCAATATTAACTACATCTCTCAGGGCTTCCAAATCTTGAGGTGACACAATGCATAAGCCACTTCAGAGCTGGAATGCAATACACTCTGGGTGGGATGCTGCCTTTATTTGGACTACATAACTCAATAGACAGCACAGCATGCACAGTCATCCTCACAGCCTGGAGACAGCCAGGCTCCATTGCTACTGGGAAAATAAAAAATAGTGATAAAAAAACCCACAACAACACAGAACAGTCAGAATAGCTCTTCAACTGGGGCTGCATTTCAGGCTTGCAGTCAGATCCCTGCTTACCTCCAGGTTAACTAAACATACACAAGCATTTCTGTAAAATTCAGAGCTCTTGACAGTGCCACCTGCCAGAGCAGCATCTCTGCTGGCACAGATGAGGCAGATGAGTCTTCTCATTCAAAACAGGGTTTTGGTCTAATATTATCTGGAAAAGTAGCATAGGTAATAGCAGCCCAAGAGTCAGGAGTAGTTGAAATGTTTCTGTACTTGGACAAAAGTCCAATGAATTATCTCAACCAGATGATGATGATACACTTTCTGTCCCAGCAGTAGCTCTGGAGGATGCTACACAGCGGCTGCTAAAGTTAGAGAGTTTTGAATCTGCAGGTCAAGGTAACTTGGATCCAAAGATGTTAAAAAGCCAGTATTAACACTGAGTTCCTGCAAGCCTGGGAACACTGGAGGAACAGCAAGATCTGCTTTTTGACTCTCTTCCAGCTTTAAATAAGCAATGAAGCCCTTCCAACCATGGCTCCAAAACTCCCCTCTGAACACGGTGACAAGCACCATACCGCTCCCAAAACTGCAGGACTAGTGACAAGCATTTCATGGGACAAAGCAGGTCTGTTGGCCTAATAGCAACCCACAGCAAATGAACAGATGACGGATATTGAGTAATGCATAATTGAAGGAGGACTGGTCTAAAATCTGCCAGAATAGGCTACAGAAAATTAATTATGTTCAGCTGATATTATCTGGATGACAATACAAACTTAGTGCAGATCATAAGATCACTGGTGTTAACTGTCTTCTGCAGGGCATCTGACATCACCAGACAACCCTGTTAGAGGACCTACCGTGACACAAACTCAGACTGTCACACATTCAACATGCTAATGTCTGGCTATTTGACAGGTCTCAAAAATAAAACTAAGCTAGAGAGCTACCATCACAAGGGCAGGCCACTAATGGGGCCCCATGAGAATTCATCCTTGCCCCTACAGAATTATCATTAGTGACTGCGGAGAAAGCAGAAGGTAAGCCAGCATCACGCTCACAGATGAGCTCAAGCAGCAAGTTACTAAGCATAAACCGGGTCTTTTGGTAAAGCTGGGTGCTTGCAAACAATACATATTACAGTAAAAACAAACAGAAAGCCATATGGCCAGGAGCCAAGAATGCTAGCCAGCTTACAGAATGGGGAATGCCATCTTCAGAAGCAGCCACTCCGGGGAAAAAAAAAAAGCCTTGTTTGTTACACTGAGCCTCTCAAGGTAACACTGCCTTCAAAAAAGGAAACGTGACCCGCAGGTTTGTAAATGAGGTGACATTAGCTCTGCATTTGGCACTTTGTTAATGGTACAGTCTGACTGGCTCAATTCATTAGCTTATGAAAGGGAAGGTTAAGCAATGACTTGATCACTGTCCAAAAGAACCACAAAGGGAACAGCAATTTAGCAGTAGAGGATTCTCCACTATGACAAAAGTCTAAGCACATCTAGGGGCCAGAGGTCAAAGCTGGGCAGCTTTAGATTAGAGTAAGTTGATTATTTTTACTATTAAGAAGTGAAACGTTTTATTAACTTCACCAAAATTTTTACAACTGAATTGCAAGTTTTCCTAGGAGATGAGAAGACCACTCAGAAAAATCTTCTGGCCTTTATTATGGCAGACTAGACAATCCCAACAGTTCCCTTCTGACTGGCTGGAAGTTATGAGGGGTCAGATAAACTTTGCCGAACAGATGCATTTAAAGCCCAAACTAACAATGACCATAAGACATGTATAACCAGAATGACCCATCTATACCGGAATTCAAACCACACTTTTGGTTAGAACAACAACCACAGAGCAAAACTCCTCCAAACAGACTGGGACACATTTAACTCATACCGATTTTACATCTGGCTTTGCTCAGTCATGGGGTCTAGAAGCTACCAAAGAAATTCCCCTGCTTTCCAAACTAAGCTAGAGCAGAAGATGATGTCAGCCTTGTGAAGAGGCGATGAAGGTAGCGCATGATTCCCTGCAATGACTTGTAGGCACCTGGCATTACAATGCAATGACACAGCCATCTGAAAAGTACTCCAGACAGGCTAGATCCAAATGGAGCCCAGAGCTGGGAGTATTAATTATTATTCTAACTTCTACCATTTAAATACTTGAGAGCAAGCAGTCCTGACTTACCAGGGTCATCACAGGGGTTACAACTGCAGCAAGGAGCTAGACCAATGGCAGCTGTGGTGGTTCACATTGTTTCTAAAGAGAGATAGCCAAATAAGTCCTGGATGACACCCAGACTGCAGGTTCCCTGTACGGAGGACTGCAAGGGTACAGTCTGCAGTGTTTGCATTTTCCCAGCATCTGCTATGTCAAATATACTCTGGTTTAAGGGTATATTTGAGGGCAGAAGGGATTCGTCCAAGTGCCAAAGCTGCACAACCACAAATCAGAAAAATCAAGCTGCATTTTTGACTTCTTACAGGCTTTTACTGGATAAGAGGGACAAATGCAAGGCAAGGTGCAGTGTTTCTAGAGTTCTCTTTGCCACTGTTTTCAAACGAACTCAAGCCTTTTTTTAAAGCAAATCATGACTCAATAAAGACCCCACAACAGGAATGCAACTAAGTTCCTAGGAAGAAGTGCTGTCCATGCTGGTTCCCAGCCCAAGCCTCCAGCTGGAGCGGAGCACTTCTCCCTGCAGGTGACAAAATGCAGGGCTGTGCCCTGCAAGGTATAACGTCTCTCTGGGGCTCAAACACAGTGAGTAGGGAATCCCTTTTACACTCACCATCCTGACAACAAACTGTATCACAGGATGGTTTGAAATACCTCTTTTAGGCAGTTACCAGGGGAAAGGCTCCTTCTCCCAGCACGGGCAAGTCCTCACAGCACCTGGCCCTGCGTGAGCGTCTCAGGGCTCCTTACTGCCTCGGCAGACAGGAGTGGATACCCCTCTCACAGCCTCCCACACAGCAGAGCACACTCAGCCAAACCTGCACTCAGAGCCCCTCTGCTTGCCTGCCTCCACCTCCTCTCTGCCTTCTTTACTGAACTCACCAGATTTCTGACAAGCGCCGGGCTCACCCGTGCTTCGACAAGCACCTGCTTCCTCTGACAAGCCAGCGTGCTTTTCCCAAGCTCTAATACTCCCTTTTTCCTTGAACAGACTGCCTTGAATGCAGTTTAACCATTCAAGCTGAAGCCCTCACGGGCACCCACAGACCTCCCACTTAGTTTGTCTGCCACCCCGCAGCAGAAACCCGCTCCTTCAACAGGACGGGGTGATGTCTACCCGCCGGCACACGCGTGAGCTGCAGGGGAGCAGGTGCACAGCAGGCTGGGGGAGCTCTGGCAGAGGCCTGTGGGACACATTTGCTGTGTCTTCATCACAAGCACAGGGTCACGGCTGCATCGAGATTTAGAAACAATAAGCCCTGGCTACTGCGATTCACAAGCTCTGTTTCCTGCGTGACACTTAAAACACACATTTGAGTGCAGAGATGGCTTTCTAACACTGACACAACCCCAGTGCAGATGATTAGAAGAAGGAAGCAGAGAAGGCACAGCCAACAACCATAATTTGAGTGCCAGCATAATTATGAAAATACATATTAGGCTCCTCACGAATGAGAAAATCAAAATGACCCCCCAAAGAGTCACCTGAGAGCTGCAGCCACTTCAGCAAAGGAGAAACAAGCCAGGAGGGAGAGACAGACCAGACTGAAAAGGAAGGTTAGGAAATGGCAATATACTTCCTATTGATGCATCATGCTGCATCTCTGGGAAGGGAGGGGCAGAAATCTCACCTGCAGGGTAACTAGAGAGACAAATCCACCAAAACCAATTCCATCTGGCTTCCACTAGGGATTAATTAGCCCTTCAAGCAGGACCAAATTCTAGCAAAGCATGGTCACGAGCACACTGCAGACTGCTGCGCCTTGAACGGTCACAGAGAAGGGAGCGCAGAGAGACAAAAGGAGGACTGTGGAGGGGCAGGGGGAGAGGGAAGCCCAGACTGGCTGAGAGGAAGCCCAGATGAATGGAGAAAGGCAGACAGGAAGGTGAATGAGAAAGAAGTGATGAATGGTCGGGAGGGCATGGAAGTTTTACACAGGGCAGAGCGCAAAGACAGACCTGAATGGGGAAGACTGAAAGATGCCACTTCAATGGAAGGGGAAAGAGGGAGGAGAAATGAGGGAGGGAGGGCTGAGCAGCACAAAGTGTAACAGTGCAGGCAGGTAGAACAGCTTCCCACATGGACTTGACAAGGCCTGAGAGAAAGAGAGACAAGTAGCACAGCATGCTCTTCAATCCAGGAGCAGAAAAGCTGCCTGGAGCAGGCAGTGTTACCATTGTCTGTCCCTGTATAATCCCTCCAACATCGGGCACCTTCTTTGCTCCCAGTCAACAAACCCAGAGCATCACAAACAGCAGCCACCGAAGGCCAGACTGCCCCGTTCAAAGGGAGTTGTAGCGAAACTGAGCCGGTGACATGGAAACAGCTGAAGGGATGAAGCACCAAGATCCTTGCAAGAAGCAGCCGAAGAACTGCAAGTGTAACACCACCCTAAATGTGGGACAAGATGAAGTTTATATGGATGACATAGAAACATTGTTTATCACCAGTGTTATTTGCTGGGAACTCCCATTTCTAAAGCCAGGAAAACTTTCTCAAAACAAAACTTTCCCAAGTAGATTGGAAATTACAGTCATGCCAAGACTTCCCTGTGAATTTGCCTTAGCTTTTAACACCAGCTATTGAGATGAAGTTCTCTCAGATTCTACAAGGCCAAAATACTGGACATAGCATTTTCAAAATATTTCTTTAGAAAATTGCATTTATGTTTGTGTTAAGAGGGCCCAGATGGTTCTGCTCAAGTCAAATTAAATATTTTGCTCAAAAGGGAAACAAAAAGCATTTTTCTTGATATTTTGGGGAATTGCAAACAAAAGTACTTACCATTATTCATTCACTTCCACCCTTTTCACAGCTGGGGAAAATAAAGCATTTAGGAATGCCACATCTTATTACTTGAACCTCACTGGCAGAGCTGAAAACTGGATACACTCACATCCCTTTTGGGAGTGCAGGCCAAGGTATCAGTTATCCTTCTAGGTCTGATAGTCAGACTGATAGTCTGACAGTCACCCCCTACATGATCCTACGCCAAATCTTATTTTCCCAACTGCAAAGCAAAAGAGACAATGACTCACTCTAAAAAGGATAGTGTAAGGCTAAATCATAGTCCTTTACTTCAGGCTCAGAAAATCTTTCATTTTAGTTAGGAACAACCATTGAAAAGCTAATTCAGTGTCCAGAGCTCATGTGTTGTTTTGCTCATCGACTCCTCTGTAACACAAGATAAAATGAGAGATCATAGAAACCCCATAGACGGTAGGACACAGACCTCAAAACCAAACACAATGGAAAGGAATACAAATCTAAGACTTAACCCTACTTTGCGTTTTTAACACATCAGGGAAGTCAAACATACAAACTGGCTTTTAAAGTGTTGGTAGAGGAACCATGAGGGACCCACCTGTGCCTCAGCTTGACACCCTGGTTCTGCCTCTCTTGCACCAAGCAAACATAACAATATCAACACAGTTAGTTTCAGGCAAAAAATGTGAGCATCCTGGAGTCAGAGCACAAGCCGCAACTCATCTCAGAAAAAGACAGGAGGATTTTCCCACCACCCAATAAAATAACAAAGGAATTCCTGAGAAATCTGAGATGGATGATCAAACCCTGTCAGACAGGTCCAAAAATATAGGATCTGGTCATCAGCAATCAGGTTTGTAGCACATAATGCATTTTGAAATGATAATTTGTGCTCTCTGTGGTTCATGGTTGGCAATACTGCCATTGGCTCAGTAGAGAGTGTTCCACTTTATGTACTGGGAACTCAAGGCAGAGAGGCAATGTAACTCACCCAAGGATGCAAGAGGCCTAAAATACTGCTATAGCTGAACTGTGTGCTCCACCATGTCCATGAAGCACTCCACCGCTGCCACCTAGCAAAAACTGGAAATTGCCAAATACCTGAGGGGGGATTCTTAAGGAGGGGTTAAGATAAAGGCCAAAGCACACCCCGGAAATCAGCTAAGCTTGGCGATATCCACAAGCAACAAGATGTCCAAGCTGAGTCTCTCTCCTGGAAGCAGGAGGGAGATGAAGAGATCTCCCTGCGTTAGCACAGTGGCAGAGGGACTGCGAGGGCCTCCAGAAAGGCTGCCCTGCCAAGGCTGACAAGCTTGAACATTGCAACTTCACAAGCCAGTTGAGCCCAAGAAGAACCACTACTGCAAATAGAAGAGTGTCTTGCTTTCCATCTGCCAGTCTGGGCACAGCAGATCATGATACATATGGCACTGGGGGGGAAGGGAAGAAGAATATGAATAATTCTCAATTCAGTGAAAGGAGTGTGAGCTGTGCAACTGCTGCAGTGCGAGCAAGCCCTAACAGCACCAGCTATTGCTTTGGGTCAGGAGGTTATACCATTTCAGCCTGCTTCCTGACTTGTGCTTCATCCCAGCTGCTTTCCTCTCCCTTCAGTGCCTGCCTGCTGGGACAACTAGCTGTCTGGAAGAAATTCAGAAAAGAGGAGGAGAGGTTACATGTGTCTGAGGGAAGTGACAACATAAAGTTGCTCACTACTTGGTCTAAAAGCATTCAAGCAGGGTCAACACCTACTAAAACAACATACAAACATACATACATAAACACACAATTACACACTATACAGGAGAAGGATTTACTCAGATGGGACAGCCAGGAGCTCAGGCATGCTTAGGTTTCCTGGAATCCACATCTCTGGGAAACTGGTAGCTATTGCAACTGACTTAGCTGGGAGCTGACAAGTCATCCTCCTGCCAGGAAGGGCTGCTGCAGCACCCACGCTGCTAGGGACCAAAACTGTCACCCCCTCCCCACCCTACACCCAGCCTGGGAACTCTAGTTCTTTTCTGCTCCCCCAATCTAAGTGTCCCATACCAGACAGCCAAGGCAAAGCTACTACACCACAGGCTGGTCAATCTTCTTATGCAAATGAACTCAGGGTAAGTGGGACAGTTATAATGAATTGCTGACAATGTTTGCCTTTGTGCACCCCAGGGGTAAATATAGCCTGAGCTGCTTTCTAAGGATGGGCAGTAAGGGGAGAGCTGTGATAAAGGAATTAAGCACGCAAGGATGTTCTCAGCAGTGTGGAGCTGATGGGTAAGAAAGAAGGCAGATGCTGGGGAAAAAAAGAAAGTCACTAGCTGGAAGTCCCAAAAATATTTAGGGAAGCACAGCCACTGTGGAAGGTCCGTGGAGCTGTCCCCCCACTTTACAACCTTCACTCCACAGATAGAAAACTTCCACAGCCTTTGCTCAGCTAAGGAGCTCAGCCCACAGGATTCAGACACCCAACAAGAGCCCCCACCAGAGCCAAGACTGGACACAGCACAGACATCCCACCCAGAGCAATCGCTGACAGTCTCCAAGCACTCGGCGGCTGTCTCTGGTACAACCACTCCTGCACCAACAGCTTTGCTCTTGGTTATCTCTGCACTCTTCAGCACCATGAATCTCATATATATGCTCTGCTTTTGTTGCAACCCTCCAGGGCCCAAGCAGCAGCCGTGGAAGAAACCTAAACAAAAAGCAGTCGCCCCCTGAAATCCCGTCATGCAAACAAGGCTCTTCCCACCCATTGCCACAAGGCCTGAATGGAGAGGGACTGTACACCCCCCCCCATCCTCCCCTGCCTGGTGGTCTTTTTGTCTCGTGACCTTCGCCGCACAAACACAACCCCACAACAATCAGCCAGGCAACATAATGCGCCAGGGCCGGCTTTCCCAGCCCTTCAAGGCAAGCTGGGGAGGGAAGGGGGGAGAGCTGGAGAGAGCTGAAAGGATTTGCGGATGAAGAACAGATAGGATGGGCAAGGAAATACCAAGCACTGTTTTAATTTCTACTTGCACAGTCTCATGAGCCAGGATAAAAATAGTTTTGATGAAAGAAACAGAAGAAATGTTATCTCAAATGGCTTAAAGTGACATGGGAACACCAGCCAGTGGGATTTTCATACAAAAATAAAAAAAACAACCATGCTTTTAAACCCTGTGAACATCTTTCAACTTTCCCATCAAGAAGCCACAAAACCGAGCCCTTTGGTGTGAACTCCACAGGTTTTACTTGGCTATCTTTGAGATTTAAAGTCTGAGATGAATTAGACATAAAGGTTTCCTTTAGACTGGGAGAAGACTTTTTTTACAACAGCTCTAGCTGTAGACAGCATCAACACACATGGAAACACCCCTGGTGCGGTATCTTCGAAGCACAGAAAGTTTCTGCCAGTCTGTCCTAACTACAGAAAAAGAGTCATCGACCATGCTACTGGCAGCATGGAGTAAATGTGCCTCCAGGCCCCAGCTTGTCCTTGCAAGGTACCAGGTACTCTTCAGTTACTGCAGGACACATACCACCCTTGGGAAAGGGCAACAAGGGTCTCCAAGAACTAGTTAGCAGCAGATCAGAAGACCAACAAGGTAAAGGGAAACTCCTACCTTCTGAAATGCCAAGGGATTCTCCCCTGCTCCCTATGCGTATAAGGGGGAAAAAAACAGACCGCACAGAAATGTAATTTCTCAGGACCTGGATTCAGTGAGTTTAGCAGGGCCCTTGGCTACGCTTCAGGGCACTGGAAATACGTATTAAGTACCTTTACAAGGAAAAGAGGCCGTGCTTTCACCAAAAGATCAGATCTGCCTCCCATGAAATGCTGGCAGCCGAGGAGAGAGCAGAAAGCAAAGCCACAGGAAAGCACTTGTGTGATTTACAGACACATTAGGCACTGAGGGACCGTGAAATAGTAAGAAATGACATCGCAACTCCTACTGCCAGCACCCCCATAATGCTATTGTCATTATCGACATCCCTGATTAAAGTACCGCGATCGCACTGTGGAAGCCACCTGACGAGCCAGGTATGAAGGCACCTCCATGGGATGGCGCAGCTGATGCGGAGACTGAATGTCTTCACAAAGGCTGCACACAGCAGCTGGGCACAGGAGGCCTCTCCCAAACCCAGCACGCAGTGCACCAGGCCACATCTGGCCAGCTGGGCCCCGTGAGGGGGCACGGAGCTGCAACTGAGTATGTCCTGACATGAACTGAAGTCACTGGAAGAGCAGCAGCACTGAGCTCACACCCAATTGGCAAACTTCCCACAGCAAGGATACTGTCTCCTGTCAGTCCAATCCAGCCTTAATCCTCTGTGGAAAGATCCCATCAGCACGGTGCTAAGAGGCAATCTTTCAAGCCAGACGCTAACAATTAATGATAGCGAAGATGAAGTAGGAAGGGACAGATGGAGAACAGATATAACCAGGCTCCGTGCACCACACTGAGCGACTTGGAGGAGCCGGACAGGAGATACACAGGCAAGATTTTTAGCCTTGTTCAGTAGAGGACTACGCACAAGCACACATGGGACAGCCTATCTGTTGCACTCTTGGAGACAGATGCAAGCCAGCAACAGCAGGTCTGGCTGCTTGGTCTCACTCGAAAGGAAGCAGCTGTGGCCCAGCTGTGAAGCTCCTTTGGGCTCCGCAGAATTTCTGTCCCATGTAAGATAGGCACAAACCTGCTGCAGGTTTGAGGATTTGCACCCCGAGTCTGGGTACTTCACCGGTATGGAGGGGAAACTAGAGCTTTGACTCAGCTCATTCCACAGACAAAGATTTCTGCAGAATCCCTCTTCAGAAATGAGAGGCAATACCAGGATCTTCAGCACAGTTACCATGTAAGCTAATAAAACAACTGCGTTAACTGGAAGCTGGCCATCAGCCTCTTCACCTATCAACCAAGGGAGGGAGCACAGCTAGAAAGCAAGCCAGTCCAACTCCCCTGGCCACCACACTCTGAGCATTCCTATGCTAGAAAATCTCACTGCATAGATAACTGCTTGCAGTAGCAAGTAAGGGAAGTACAACAGACTGGGTTGCTTAGCTGAGATTAATTCCTGTCCTCTTGCATAAAAGAATTAATTATACTTTAGTCTTTATTATGGCAATGAAAATTATATGGCCATTTTAATTGACCAGTGTTGCTTGCTCCAGTTCTCACTGCTACAGAGTTTGGAGACAGCTGAAGTAAAAATTATTTCAGAAGCTGCCAGCTGGTGCCACCAGGAGCAGCAGGTCCTGGTGAACAGCTTCTCCATTCACTCTTCTCTTCCCAGGCCTTGTGGACCCGGTCTCAGACAAACTGAAAGCAAGAATCCATCCTACACCAAGGAAATGGGACAGTCTAGATAACTTTGATCTGTGGTGAGGGACTGATGGAAAAGGAGGGAAATTTTTTGAGGTCTTTTTCAACCCTATACAACTTACCATTCCTTTACCTTGGAGGCACCTGAGCTGGCTGCTGTGCAGAGCTGCGTGCTGCAGCCCAGCCCAAGCAAAGGAGGCCAGAGCACTCTGACAAGGAGCTGGTACTTAGAGTGGCCTGGCCGAAGTGCATGCTGCCTTCACAGTGCAACGCTGCCTTCCACAGCCCCCACAATCGATACCCAAAGATGGCAAATAGCGTCAGTGACCACTGAATTCACCAACTTGAGATAAGACTCGCAAGAACCCTGGGCACTGACTATGTGAGAGATCAACCTTCCAGAAGAAAAGCATCTGTGTTTTGCCTGCATACTTGCCTGATGCCCTTCAGTCAAACACAGCAGCTTTTTTACAAGGTGAAAAACAGGCTTATACCATGTCGCAGCAGACTGCAAATCCCAGCAATGACAACTAGCTAGATTCAGAGGCAAGACATCATAACCAAACACCTCTACTTTTGTCTAGGGATTTTTTTTTTTTTTCCAAACACCACAGCGTGGGGAAGAAGTGCCAGAGTGCCACCCACATCCCAGCCACCCCACACTGGTACTTCACCCTGGTTCTACTCCAGCTGCCCACCCAGCAAATACGGTTCTTTTGACTGCCTTCTCAAAAACATAGCAAACCACGTTTCCCTGAGGAAATGTAATTTCCTCAGGCTGCAAAATGAAGACACTGTTCGGTCTAACCCTGGCATACATTCTTACAGAACAGATTGGTCAGAGATGGATGCAGTACCTACAGAGTTGTACATTACTGCAGTAACAATAGACTTCCCACAGCCACACTCACCTGCGCTGAAATCACCAACATTTAGAGAGGCAGGGGCCAAGGAAAATGCTAGCAAAAAAATTTTATCCTTGACATGAAAAATGCTGGCTGTTAGCAAGGCTTGGATCCAGCACTCTGCCTTAGAAAAAATTAAAATAAACCATAGAAGCCTCAGGGAAAAAGATCATTTGAGCCTGGATATTTCTTTCTCCTTGGCACAACTTTATGGTGCGTATCACAATACTCTCCCTGCATATATTCTGCTGCCCCTTCAGCCCAGGCTTGCATAAGTGATGAAGAGCTGAAGTATTTGTCTCAGTGCTAAAGGGAAAGGCAAGAAGCACCAATGTTTTCAGAGTGGAGGCTCCCAATATCTGAGGGATCATCACAACCTCACGTGCTTGAAAAATGAAATTCATCACATGAATGCTCTACCATTGTGCGAGCTTCCTGTAATAATACCCTCAGCAAAAGAAATTGAATATTTCTATGTCTGCAGGCTTAAAGAAACACTGTAAAATTAAAATCAGGGGAAGTCCTTACCCTTCCGAAATCAGTAACGAAATTAGCATGGGGCCCAAAGGAAGCAAATGAGGCCCCTTCAGAGGGGCCAGGATTTCACCTTGTGTTTAAAACCCCACAGAGGCAGATCTGTACTTATTTTAATGACCCGTCAAATCCTTTTAGTCCTCTACATCCCTCCATAAAAGCCTAATAATGAAAAATTATCTATTAAAACTTAGCTTTTCCTGAAAAACAGTATCTGAACAGATCTCCAAAGACAGCTGTTTCTGTGGACACAGTGAATTTGGGCTGCAATGCTTTGTTTTCAGATATCACTGCGTTTCACACTTTCACAGCTTCCTTGGAATAACATTTGATGCAGAAAAAGTTGAAGTGATACTCACAGACAAAAGACTAACCAACCCTATGAAACCACAGGGCCTCACCATTTGTATTGCATTTGTAACAAATATAGCCTGAGCCACGGAATTCCAAGTAAGAGATCCTCAGGCGACTTAAAAATTCAAGCAAACCATTGCCATGCAACATTAAATGCATTCACTTTTATGAGCATCAAATTCCACCTATTAATGGATCAGTCATCCTCTGCAGCTACCAATTTACATATCCAGCCTGCAAGCTGCTCAGGGGCCGGTGGACACGAAATACATGAATACATTAAATCTGAAAAAGGAAACTAATGTCCACCGTAATTCAACTTAACGATCACATTTTCTTTACGAGCAGCAGCAGAGTCCAGGCCTGACAGCCACACACCCCGTAGCTGCACCCCAGATGCAATGAAGCACTGAACCCTCTACGCAGACACTGCAGACGTGATGCCCGCAGCGTTCACATCTCAATCACATTCAAGCCCTGTGCAATGAGGGAATTCCTTAGAGTTACTTTTTCACCAAGCCACTAAAACCCATGTTATTGTACATGGACTAAATTCAGAGGCCTGATCCTCGCTATAGAAGACAGCTTATCTGAACATACATTAAAACCCTGGAACAATTTCTTAGCCCTTTTGCCAAGCCAGGCAGTATTACCAGCTTTAATGTAACAGCACTTTTGATCTTGTAACAGCTAGAGTGGTGCTGGTACATCTATTATTCCTCCTGGAACAGAGCCGTGCTCCAATATCACACCTACAATTGACTCTTTTTGTGCACAGCTGTCTAGAAACAGATGTAAGAGAGAGCTTCTCAGCAGCCCATACCCATTCTATCATCCCAGGGAGATGAATGACTCTCTCCAGTGCCCAATCCAGGGCTAATTGCAGCTATGGCAAAGAAAAAGGCTTCTATTTTAAGCCTGTTGAAGAGGTAACTGGGTGCTGCAGGCAGAAGAATGGGCATGGGGGAAAGTCCATCCTTCTGCCTGAACAGGTTCTCCTTTTTCTCAGCTGGGCACCACACAGGTAGACAGCAGCTTGAGGAATGAGGGGCAATCTCACTATCAAAAGGATTCTATTCCTTTTTTAGGTCTGTAGCTGCCTGTCCCTGATTGTTCCAGGTTATGGCCACTGATCTCCTTATTCCATGTTCCCACCTGGGAAGCGAAATGAACAGATACTGGAGAACAAGCTTTGAATTCCTTGCAGAGGGAGGGCTACTGCAGTGATCAGTAAGGCAAATTCCCCATGGCCACTGCAGTGATACAAGTAAAAACCCTAAGGTGCAGAAGAAGCAGGCCTGGAAGGAAACGAAAAAATTAAGAGAAAAGGTGAAAGAACCTGAACATGGAAAGTTATTACTGCTTTGAACATTTACTGAGTAGAAATCCTTCCCAAAAGCGACAGAACTGCAGTTAGCAACTGGGGACTCTTGGCCTGGAACCCAGGTTGGTAGGCAAGATCCACACCTCCCAAGAGACCTGCCTGCAGGGCTTACTCAGACCCATCTCACGGGCATCAGCTACAGCAGGAAGGGCAGGAGCTGTTAGCTGAGCCATGGGGAAGAAGCAAACACCACTTGTTTATTCACAGGTCTTGCTACTTGTTGCTTGGTTTAGATGTCACAGAGATAAGTACCTGTTTAAGAAAAAAACAGGAACAACAGCAAAACCGCCCCCCTGCAGTTAATCCAATTAAGACACAGGATAAAGTTGTAAAGGTTAATCAGATCTGAGCCACTGGGTCTCTCTCTGCTGCTGCTTAGTGACATATCTGGTGAGCAACACCAGTCAGAAGGAGGCCAGGTAGAAACTTGATCTAGGTAGCCCCAAGAGACAAGTGCTGTTCCCTGGCTGCATCAGGCAGAAGAGGAGCACACTGCAGGCAGTTCTGTGGGTGATCTGCTGGGCTGAGCTTGGCTGTCCCAATAAGCCTTATCAGATGCCAGGATGCTCCGACTGACAAGGCTGCATTAGACAGCCCTTACAGCAGAGGCCAAGGCTACGTCTGCAGAGTGCTGCCAGGTTGGTAACCAGGGTGGACACGTACTCAGCAAGTAAAAATTCTGCCCATACAACTGCAGGGACCTCGTCTTGTGTTTCATTAGCTGCAACTCCGTGCTGACCAAGGCTGCAGCAGGGCAGGTGAGGGCTGTCCCAGCTCGAGCAGCCACGAGCACAGAGACTGTTTGGACTGCCACAAATAGCCTCTTCAGCATCGGGAGACTGAAGAAAGCTGAGCTGAGGTTTGCACCGAAGCAGCTGCACCAGTGCTGCAGGAACAGGGTTCAGCATGGACCAGGACGTTGCTCCTGCCACACCTAAGGCATCCAGCCTTCTGCCTAGCCTGATGTCCTGACCTAAACCTACCTTGCAAAACTCAGCATGCTGCTTGCCCCAGCTCAAGCCAGCCTGTACGGTCAGATCTGCTCTGCCTCTCTTCCTCCCTTTAGGGCAAAAAGAAGTCAGTGATCTCAGCACTTATGGTTTGGACAAGCACCTGCACCTTGGTATACAACTTGCAAACCCCATCACACGCCGGGTGAGGGACAGTCAGCTCTGGAAGGCGACCTCCACTTTGAACCATCAGACTGGTCTCAGGCAAAAAGCAGCATGTACAGTGGGAGAGGAAGAAACTTTTCCTGTACCTGTTTCTTCTTGGCAGGGAGAACACTTGGACCAGAAATCCATCTTCTCCTGGACAATACATGCCAGCCTTTCAACTGGACAGATGGAGCAGCAGCTCCAGTGGGATGATAAAACTGTGGTGACAGCAAGAAGATGACGAAAGGTGTGTAAGCGTCATTCTGCCAGTGATGCAAATCTCTCTGGTTGCCAGAAATATCATTTCAGGACTGGATTCCTAACCCAGTGACCATCATCTCCCCTCCTGGAGGGCAACAGGGTCTCTTCATACCACTCTACCACACTGGGCTTTGCTAGACCTCTCTGTTAAATTGTTCCTCCTTCTTGGTAAATTCTTCAATCCAAGGACTGCGATTGCCACTGTTTTTCAGTTTCTCAAAGGAACTAAGAGCCATAGCCTCCAAATCAGAACTTCTGCCCTTCCTGCAGGAAGTTTTATCCTTCCTTTAAAGGCAAGGAGTTTTATAGCAATCAGCCATGAAACTTGTCAGTACAAAAACTACATTTTCTACTCTGGACTTGAAACACAGAACATTTCAGATTAAAAATAGCTCCCTTTTTCACTGTCTGCCAGATCCGGGAGGGAGGTGAAAATCTACAGGGACTTGATTCGATGCATGAAAAAGCAGAATTCTATAGCAGCGAGTAAGCACACACACTTATTTTAGGTCAAATAATAGCTCTGCAGTAATATATAGCTTAGCAGAGAAAACCAAATCTTGGGAATAGAGCCATGCTGGCTGGTAGTCTGGTACTGAGTACCACAACAATTCAAGCGCATCCATCAGAAAGTGGGGGAATTTAAAAAAAAAAAAATTAAAAAGTTTTTCTAAATCTCATCACATCACAGTTTTCCTGCCTTTGAGATGGTTTCTCTTTCAGATTCCAAATACCTGCTCCTGTATCAGCAATCATGACAAGCATCTTACCAAGATATGAGACTGTCTGCACGACCCAGGTGTGGGCAGATGTGGCCACCACACAACCTTCCCCTACAGCAGGTAGCTCCATATCAGGCTCCCTCATTCCACAGCTGTGGAATCCCCACAATGAGGCAGCAAAGCAACCTGGTACAATATTCAACCTTCTTTCCCTCTCTTCTCAGCTGGAGGAGAGGACAGGCCATGCACTGAGTGCATCTTTCTGAAGAAGCGCAGCTCAAACATAGCAAACAACTGCATAGCTTACTCCACAGCACTCTGTGTTCTGCAAAAGGGGCAGCTCTGGTCTTTGCTGTGACGAGTTATCAATCACAGAAGAACAGCAAAGCTGTATCACAAGTCCCAGTGAGAAAAGGCTCTACACAAAGCTCTGCTGCCAGCTAAATTGATAGACCCTAGCAAAGGAGAACAGGAATCAGCAGGCACAACTTTGACTCTAACAATACAGGCAGTGAAACATCCAGTATTAAGGGCTACCAAGTACTGCAGGAGTGATGGGACAGGAGGAGGGTTACCTTACTAATCTGATTAAGCAGAAAGAATAGCCAGTCATTCCCACCCTCCAAATCAGTGCAGGATGACAGAGGCAAGATCATCTATACAATGTTGGTAAGTGCCTCATCATTGGCAAGGAACACAATACCAGGGCACTTGGAAACATCCCTTCTCTGATGTCACCATCACAACTGGCACGCACAGGGCATCCTCACCGCAGGAAACAGGTCCTGAGCAGGCCTCACTGTTTGCCTGCTGACATCAGAAAAACACCTTGGTGTTCCCACTGGGAAAGAGCTCATTCAGCCACACCTCACAGGGAACACTAAGCAGAGAGTGACTACAGCACGCACACTGCAGAGAGCATCTTTCCTTGAATGAACTGCCTTGGCTCAGGTTCCGTGTGCGTAAGTCAGGCTGGTTTAGACTACAATAAAGCATCCAGTGCAGCTTTGTGTCAAACATCCACCCACACATCAGCTACATAATTAATAAGAATGAAGAAGAACATTATCCCAAGCTGATATTCAGATCCTCAGTGATGGTGGAGCATGTTACATTCTGTTTGGCCTCAGAAGTCAGCCAAAGGAGCATACTTCACGCATCGTACTACATGTTTGGTCATTAAATACAGGCTTATAAACCCATAAAGTTACTGTTGCTTGCAAGTGTGGAGTAATTTTTTGCATGAACTAGTTTGTTTTGCAGCAGCCCCAAAAGTTAATTAGTTTTCACAGTTTTATTAGTCCACATGGTCAAATACCAACCTGGAGCTTCCAGTCAGCTGGAACCGCATGAGGTCCAGAAAATTCTCACTGTGCTTTTCAGGACTGTTTACTAGGGCCATAAATCAGCAGCTGGCAAATGACTTTCTGCCCCAGCTCTTCTTGGCCACCAATAGCAACCCTAAAAGATCCCATAAATCAATGCTGCAAGGGCAGCTCTCAGCTCATGGGCCACAGAGGGGGAAAAAGCTGGAAGATGTTGTTTCAGACACATATGGCAATTCTTTGGGAGATGTTTTGGCTATGACCACCCTGAGAGATGTCACCCAAGGCACCTGGCTTGTTGAAGGGGACTGTGCAGTATTTACATCCTAGCCAGCTTCAGCTCTCTCATGTAACTACAAAGCTACGCTGCTGCTCTCTCCACCACAAAAGCTGTTTCCTGTCACACCTGATAGGTAGACAAACTGGCCATTGCACTCATTCATAAAAAGAGGTAGATTTGGGCTCACCAAATGCTGTAGAAGGCAATGAACACAGGAAGGAGGCTCTTATCAGGTGACGAGCATGCAAGCAAGCCAGCACACTACAGCCTTTGGGATACAGACTGACTGAAAAGCATTGCAAGAGCAAAAATCTCAGGTGGGGACGCCCAACAGCGGCGAATCCTCTAGAGAAACCAACATACTCTACTTTATAGATCTCTAGAGGAGACAACACCAGAATATTTAACATGCTGAAGGCACAAGAGCAATACTGCACACATACACATATGCACAGAGACATCCTCAAACAGCTCCCAGGGCTAGCAAGTCGAAGAGTGATAAAGCAATGATGCAGCTCTTTAAAGATTCTTCAGACACTTTGTTGAGGTTGGAAGGAAGTTACTCTTCCAGCCATGGTCTCCAGGCACAGCTCAGAGACCAAAGACAGCAGCAGCAGGACCATCTCCCATGCCCCTCACAGAAGCCTGCCCCAAAGGGGCTGCCTAAATGCACTCATTAATGCAAGATAAACATTTCTCCACAACCCAAATACTATTGTCAGAGGACACATGAAGGAAAAACGTTTCAGCCTTCCCTGCTGATGGGGAGAACAACCCAGAGACATAAATCCGGTGATAACAAGACTGTATGCAAAAGCAACTCCTCTATTAGTGACCGAGGGAGCAGCTGAGGGAAGAGGCAGCAGTTCAAAAGAAAGAAGGAACCACAATAAACACACTCATTTTCCTCCCCAGTGCAAACAAGGCTAAAAAGCACCATCTTTCCATGCCTGCAGTGAGGACAGATGCTCAAAGCCCACTTCCCATTATTTCTCAGCATGAGGGTAAGAAGTGTCTGGCTCTTTCTCAGAGCCAAGGCGCAGAGCTAAAAACCCACTTTGCTCTGCAGATCCCTTAGGGCACACACCATTCTGGTACCAGACCCTGCAAAACATACAGTTGATGTTAGATGGGTCCAGGACAACTGCTACGCTTGTTTTCAAGTGCTTTGCTAGACCAAGTCAGAGCACAAAGGATCAAGTCCTCCAGTAATTTTTGTGAAACTCCCCATTTTTCATGTTTTATAATATTGATCCTTTCTCTGCCAAGAGTTAAGGATGACTGCACCTCACTGGCTGTAGGCCATCATCAACAAGCACTTCCACTACAGTCGTAGAACATAAGTATGCTACACAAAGCAGGGTCTCCATCATCACTGGTACCTCATCATGAAGGATCACAGAGGCAAAGAGATGCTTCCTCGGGGAAGACTCCCCTGGAGAAGTGCATGAGGCTAGAGGTTTGATGGTAGTCACAAACAGCTTTGCCTTCTGCAGGCTCATTTATTTTTAACTCATGCAACTCAGGAAACTCCAGCATACACGCTACTTACAGAGTACATCAAGTATCAAAGAACATAAAGAACAATTTTGAGACGTAAGATTGATCTGTCTTTGTTTAACATCAGTTTCATACCTCGTTACTCTTCTCACCAGCAACACAGGGTCACTGCAGACAGCTGTTCCTAAGCAACAGGAACATATACTAAGCATACCTACATTCTCTGTGCCTTGCCAGTGCTGGGGTTTTAGTTATAGAGTTGAAGGAATTCAAGGTCCAAGTGAGGCTTGTGTGCATAGTCTTCATGATTCCCTGGCACAGAGAACAACCCCACACTACAGGCACTGATAATGAAGGTCACTTCCAGAGAATCTACAATTCTTTACTAGTTTGTGCTTTCTAGAGAAGGAAGAGAAGCTCTTCCTGGGAAGTTCCGGGTTGGTCCCAGAGGAGCCGTTGACAGTGCAACAGCAGCCCTTGCACAAGATGCCCAATGTAACACAGGGACAGCCCCAGGAAGAAACCGATCTCCAGCATCCAAAAGAAACACATTACAGGCTTACAGGGAGTTGGATGGTCAGATCTCATGGAGTCCTTTGGATGATCTTTGCCCCATGCAACAGAGAACATAAAAGCCAACTTTTCCAGCTGAAATTACTATCACGGTACAATTAGCCAGCTGGAACCTGGCCAGGGTAGAGAAGACCATGACTAGTCTCAAACCCAAGTATCAGGACCGGCACGATCACAAACATTCAGGACTTCCACTACACATTTCAGCAGGACATTTCATCTCTGGTGGTGGAATATCCCCAGCATCACCTCAGGTAGCTGAATCAGCAGGGCTACCATCACTCAGGAGATGTGGAGAGGGAAAGAAGTGACTATCCCAAGTGCTACAGCCTGAAGAGGCAAACACTGCAAGGTTTGAGTCACATAAAATTCCGCAGGGTTCAGAGATCAGCTTTCCTCAGCAGTCTGTATGTACAACGGTGCAGGAAAACAGCTCATCCCCTGTACCCCATCAACTTTGCCTCATGGCATGTTGGTACCAAGCTGATTTCAGACCAACCCATTGTACAGTACCCTGTCAAGGAGTCAGAGAGAGAGATCACCGCTTCCTTGGCTGCTGTCAAACCCAAACACATCCAGTGCTGCATTTAATTCGCAAACATGCCCCCAGCACGTTTGCACTGAAAACAAACAGCGGAAGGCAACGGGAACATTACACTTCCTAGTGCAGAAGAGAAACACTTGCATTCCAGGACTGGCAAAGAGCAACTTTAAAAGCCCAGTAAGTGTTACAGGTGTAAGCAGTGATGTAGAAAAGCAACTCCAAACTGTTTCCACTCACTAAGCAGCTGTTTTGTTCCTCTGGAGACAGGAGGATCTCTTCCCCTTCTCTGTCATAACACAGCCACAGAGCACAATGCACCAGCTGATTTGCAGAACAGCATCAATCCACTCTGTGTTTACAGCTTTCCCCCCTTTCTTTTTAAACATGCAAGCTTAAACGTTCTTATTGCTTCAGTGATTTTCTATGTGCAAGACAGGATTTGAGAACAATGCATTCACAAGGATCTATGAGCCTAAAACCCATCCCGGACGTTTAGCTGAAACGGCAGAGCTCACGCTACCAAAGCCTCTCACTGCAGCTGGGATCAGGAGGCAGCAGAGGCACAGCATCCTGGATGCAGCTTGCCATCCCTCTCGCCCAGTGCACTCCAACGCGCAGGTTTCCACGCAGCTCAGACGTGGAAGGTACACAAATGTGTAATGAGTAGGAAGCCTCCTGAGGCTTTTACAAATCTGGAGACATCGAGCTGCCAGTAACTCACGAGCTGTGTAAGACTGACTCAGTCTCCATGTGCTCTGCGGTGTGTTTGTTACGACTCCTTGAAGTGTTTCAGGAGGTGCCTGCTTCTACCAGCACAAGCTTAATAGTGCTGCGCTTCCTACACTGCTGAGGTCTGGGTCGTATTGATGGCCTCTACTCCCAACATTTTGCACTAGGCAAATCCCACAGTCCGTGTACAGGCTGTTAGGATTGGAGAGAGTATCCGAATAGCCAGGGAAAAGGGAAATGGGTAGCTGATCACAAGCCCTTATGCTGCAGGGAAGGTGTAAATACAATCCCACAGACTCGCATCCAGCTTAGAGGCTGGCTCAGTGTACAGAGGTATTAGAAGATTAAAGGGGAACTTGGGGAATTTTTTCTGTTCATCCTGCAAGAGGCAGGAAGATCATTAATGACCTCCAGGTAGTTTTTTCATGCTGAGCCATCACTCCAGGGCATCGTGGCTAAAAGCCAAACCTGGGTAGAAGCTTTGAAGTGCTGGGAGATCACCATCCACGGTAACAGCACTGGGGACGGACACAGGCTAATCCAGGCAGGGTAAAAAACATGACATTATGCTGCAGAGGAAAGAGTCTCAGACATCTATGCCTCAGTTTCCCTCCTTGACTGGAGGAAGGATAAACTCCCCTCCCCTCTCTCCTGGGGGCTGCTGTATTCAAAAGAGCCTCTGGCAGAAGTCAGCAAGGGGTTGATAACCCAGATAGCACCAGCAATCCAATTTCCTTCAGCAAAAACTGATCCTCTCTCACCAGCCCATTCTTCCCTTCGAGTCTGTCCACAGGGCAATGAATTTGAAGGGACTCTCTCTTTTTCCCCCAACCCCATAACCCAAAATGGAGGAGTCAAAGGGTTAATGCTGCATGACAAAGGTCAGCCCAGTTAGGGGAGGGAGGAGAAAGGGAAGCATTGTGGCCACAGACAGCAGCTCCCTGTGACCAAAACGCCACTTGAGAAATGTAAAGCAATGGTGTTGCTCAGAAAAAAAAGGCCCGAGAGCCCTGCCTAAATCCCAGGGCTTTATCACTCACAAAAGCCCAGCCCCTCGAGTCATTAATCGTGTGCTCCATGGCTGGGCGCCTCAAAGAGCGGCAGATGACACATGCCCAGCTGCTACGGCCGTCCCTCCTCAAGGTAGCGGGGCAGAGGCAGGTGCACTCCCAGTGCCCTCTGCTCCAGACTAATCTATTCTCCCTCCTTGTCCCCTGCCTTTCATCTCCTCCAGCAGCCCACGCTGACAACTGTAAATGAGATTAGACTTCAAGGGATGGGGCAGATGCAGAACACCCTCTGTGCATTGCCAAGAGACCCCTGTAGCTTTTAGAGTGTCTTTCCCCTTTACAATGCACAGCGTGGTGGAGGGGGAAAAGGGGGCACATTTCTTGTCATGCTCACAGAAGTGTCTAATAAAGCACACAAGGCAGATCCTGGTTTCGGGGCTTGGATGCTAATCTGTCAGCTCCACGGACAATCTTCCCACCAGCTCCATGATTCTCCAGTTCACATTAGGAGATGAAGTTACAAGTCTGCGACTATTTCCTAATTCCAGTTCCTATAACCGCCTCTTCACAGCATCAATCCACTTAAACATCCTGACAAACACTAATCTGAAGGCAGCGATAGTCCAAACTTCAGGCAAGGACCTGAAGGTCACATCCAACCCTGTCTTCAACCTCCTGCCTATACTGCTGCTCTCACTGCCGTTGCTTCCTATTCCTCCTGCTCCCAGTGACCCACACAAACCAGCAGTAAGACACAAGCAATTTGTCAGAGAAAGTGGTAAAATCTTCAGGCACAAACCACTGCCCAGAGCTCAGAGAGACCTGCATGGCGAGGTTCTCCAGCCCCGCTGGCAAGGGTTGGCCAGTAATAATAGTCAGGGAAGCTTTCCAAAGTGAGGCGCGACTGTCTCCTGGTAAGTAAACTGGAATTTCTTTTACAATGTTGGAAATAGCTCGCCCTGCCTGTGTTTAAGGCTATCCAGAGAAAAGGGACAGAGATAACATAAGACATCGAGTTCAAATTAATTCCCTTTCTTGGTTACCACCAACCATGGTCAAAGCTGGCCTGACTTTATGATTGCTTTGCAAATTCAGTCATGCAAGAATCAGCCCTGGATTTAAGGAGGCTGCCAAGTCAGCATATTTTCAAGCATATTTTAATGTTTTATGAGACCATGGCAGAGCAGGTTCAGCTGCACCCACTGCTGGTAGTGTCAGCAACTGAAGTCTTCCTGGCAAGTGCACGTCTGGTCCAGGATATCTCTACAGCCTTGTTTCTGAGCTCAAGTTTTCCATTAGCTGCCTACACACATCGGATAACTTGGCATCTCTCCACATTCCCCATAAACTCCGTTCATCTGTTGCCATCACACCCACGTACAAGTCTCAGGAAGGAATCCAGGATTTCTAAAGCAGCTGCAACAAAAACACAGCCTGGATTGACAAGCAATAGGATCAAGGTGATGAGCCACTGAGGAGGGTCTTTTTGGAGAGCTTGTGTGTATCTATTTAAAACAAGTTTGTTGTCATGACTACAAACCAGAGTACCAGTGAGAAGTGAGAACTCCGAGATGAGGGCTGATAATATTAATTCACCCTTGAAATCTCAGCAACCATGGGGATGGGGAATCAGAGAAGAAGATACAAGCTGTTAGCATCTAACAAAGCTAAAAGCCACCTTCAAAAGGCAGGTCTGTCCTAATAACAAACACTGTCCTCCAAGATAGCCCCTTTCACCCAGCACAGCCAAGGGCTGGATAATACCGATTAGCTGCAGTCATCTCTAAAGCAGGGGCACTGGGGACACAGAGGCAAAGAAGGGCACCCAAGGCCCTAGAAAGGACACAGCAAAGTAGGAACAGCCCCTCAGGAGACTCATCTGCAGATTCACTCGCTATCCATCAGATAACTTGGCTTCAACAAGGACAGGGAGATGTTCTCACGTCAGCATGCAAGGCAATCAACACGGGATCTTATTAGCACAGAGAAGTGTGAAACTGTGAGGACCTGCTCCTGGCATTGTCGAATTTTTACCTTTACCATAAGACTAACTATAAAATGTTTTTTTGGCCAGTAAAGAACAAATGAAGAAAACCCCAAATGATTGCAGAGGGATGGAGAGAGGCAATGCCTTGCTCTGCTCAGAGCTTGGATTCCACACAGAGACGGCGCGGAGCACTCAGCGACAGTGCAGGCTCTGCAGAAGGCAGCAGATGCGGAGCTAATGTGTGTGTGGGGGTGGAGGGTGTTTATGAGCACAATAAATAAATGTATGCATCCCTATAAAAGTTCCCATATAAAAGTGACTTAGAGCTGCCCAAGGGCCATGGCCTTGTAATAAAAAATACATCTCATAAGCACAGTCTGAAGCAGCAGCTGTACTGTAACTGCCAGGCTGCAGCACTGAAACACCGTGAGTCTGCTGCTCCCCAGCTCTTGGGTGAGATGCTGACCTCACTACATGCAGGAGAAATTTTTGGTACTTGCTTCAGGGTAGTCAGGATTTTGCCCTGAGAGGGGCTTCTTTGAACCTCAAAGCCTGGGAAGCATCCCTGGATCTGCCTTTTTGGCAAATTTAAGTTCATTTACTTCTTAAAGAGAAGGAATCTGCAAGTGGCTGGAGATAATGACTTGAGTCACTGACAGTTCTCAGCATGATGAGTTAGAGCTTGATCAAAAAATCATAAAAGCCCTCCATAAAGCATTGTCAGTCACTCCCCTCCACCAAAATAAACAAGCAAAAAGTATTGCTTTATGGTTGAGCAGCAACTTTCATCAAGAAGTTTGGAATTTTTAAGATGGGGGAGGGGGTGTCATAAAAAAAAAAACCAAACAACTTTAATTTTGCATGTCTAACTGGAAACCTGCTTTTTTGTTAGCAAATCTAAACACAAGTATATGATAAAATAGTATCTCCCCACAGAAAAAGCATTAACAGTAATTTCTTCCCCCCCTCAAAGGTCAGGGGGCAATTGCTGACCTCTCTGTCGCACTGTCTGCTGACATACTCCATCACCCCAGAAACAAGAGACTCGCAGACACTTTCTCCATTGCCTCCTCTTGCTCTGCTGCTCTCCTGGGAGGTGCTGAATGTAGAGGCCCAGGTCTCAGCTGAGAGAGTGGCTATCAACCTCCAGTCCCAGATGCGAGTAACAAATGCACAGGGTACCTGAGATTCCAGCCACCCATTTCCACTCCACGCACATGTAAAGCCAGGTCGTATCTCTCAGGGAGAGCCGCAACTGTCCCAGGTTTCAACACACAGGCTTTCTCTAGTTATTAAGACTGTCCTCATGTTTCACAGGGATGCCAATCAGAGCTAAAGAAAACATTCCCCTCTCCTACCAGCACAGAGCTGCTGGGAATAGCAACCTTGTTGGATGGCAAACAGCATCTTGCAATTCACTGCAGGGCTAATTGCATTGCATTGCTGATATAACGCTCAAGGAAGACGTCAGCTCCTTGGCTTTGCCCACAGGCAACAAGGACGTTATTGATTTATTCAGTACTTACTACTAGTTGTCACAGGTTGCATTCTCTTTGATAATAAAGCCTTACAGACAAGGCTTAAATTTCAGCTGCAGCCCTAATTGAAACACAGCTAATTACTGAAGGCCTGTCTTTACAGCCCATTCCCTTGTCACTGGGGTAATGCTCTGTAAATCTACCAGGCAAACTCTCCCCTCCCTTAATAAGAAAAAAGAAAAACCCCCATCTACTATTCAAGCAAGTCCAGCGGGAAATTACAGATTCCTCTCTTTGAGCCCGAGGTAGCTCCCAGCCAAGAGCCCCATCCCACGAGGCCCCAGTGACTTCAAAGGATGCTTGTAGAATCAGACTCCAAATTAAGGCCAACATTTGAGATGGGAGAGAATTCAAAGTGGCTGAAACAAACACCCAAGCCCAGACCACAAGCAATTTACCTTTTGAGTGGCAGCATACCCTACAAGCCCCAGCAAATTCAAATACACCACACAATTTAGGTGTTATCAACAGTTACAGTAATTCCCAACCACCAGCTTGCTTGACTGTACAACAACGAATGTACTGCAGTCCAGACATGCGGATTAGCGGTTAGTCATGGATAACTGGGTATAAATGAGCACTCGTCAGAACAGGCAGTCCAGTTGAGTGATAAGAGGACCCCCGGGGGACCAAGGACATCCTTTCACAGAGACTGCACCACACCTTTTGGCTTTGCAGTTCAGCCACACGCAGGAGCAAGATTATCACCTCATAAAGCAGGGACGAAATCCCATCTGAACTTTAGTACTGCCAGGACAAGGCCAGCATCAGAGTAAGCTCCCCTGCAGAAGGTGACATTAACACGCAACAGCACAAAAGTTTACGACGTCAAGAGCGCTGCAGTTTAGAAGTAAGTCAACCCTAGAAAAATCCTTCAGTTTATAGCTGCCTCACATTTCAACCTGGCAGATGGAAGGAATACCACAAAGCAAACTTGTCAGTTAAAGCAGCTAAAACCATGATTTACAAACTAGAATCCACAACCCAGATTCGCAGCAGCTATAACCCAGGGCTCTCCAGAGCTGTGCTATTTCAGCCAGCTACAGATCTCACCCAAGGCATTCACCTGATACAACCAGTCTTTGGCACAGAAGCAGATACTTTGCTAATTCCGTGCAGGTTGAAAGCAGCAGATCCTCCCGTGGAGGATGTCGCCCGCAGAAGGCTCCTAGTTTGTCTGCCTCAAAGAGGAGAAGGATCCCTTAGTCCACAGAGCAAGGACAGCACAACCGGCAGCAAACACAGCAACTGCAGCATCTCGGCTGAGACCCTGTGCTGGGGAGGGACGGCCAGGCTGGGCCCGCTTCGGTCCCTGGTTACTCTGAAGAGGAGAGGAAGGCCTAAAGCAGCAGTGACAATTACCATTTGCACACCAGCATGCTGGGAACTGGGAGCATGGAGCACATTACTCCTAGGCTGTATTTTGAATGCAGGGAAAATCTAGACAGAGGAAATTAACTGGAGGTTAGGCTCTTTGCTCACAAGACAGAGACAATATATCAGTTGTTCACATACCTGATCAAATAGGGCTTTCCAGTGCTGAGAGGCAATGCATAAGGGAGGAAAAAGAAAAAGAAGGTTTAAGACCAACGACATTAATATGCAGTAAACTGCAGAAGTATATTCTAACAGAAAAATAACTAAATGATTTAGTGCCATTTCCAACATCCTTCTTCATCCCAGAACCACCTACCCTTCCGGGGGAGGAGGCAGGGGGAATCTACCAACCACAGGGAAGACAGTTTTCATTTACAAATCCAAATTAGGATGAACTCAGAACATTCATGTGTTAATTCTGTTTTCTCCTGCTTTGTCTACTGTCGGGCAAGCAAGGAATAAAAGGCTTTTTTACTCACAGGGATCAAGAAAGCTTGGTGTATACTGAGGGGAGGGGGGAGTTAGCAATGAGTTTTCAGACCACTTTCTGAGGTTCTGTGGCTCAACGCTGACCCCCAGACCACCTTGTCAGATTCCTGTCTGCCACCTGCTCCTAACTCTAGCAGGGACTTGCTGCAAGGTCTTTGATAGCACATCAGTTCTTTGAACCTCACATGTCCACATCTGAAAAACAGGCAATTCCCCCCGCAGAAAGTGGAAGGAGGGAAGGCTGGAGAGAGCCCATTACAAGGATTTACCTCACATCTTTCATTCTAGTACATCTGCCTTAGAAGCTCTGCATAGGAGGAAGCTCCACTTCAACAGACAACCATGTGAATACTCCACAAGTCCTTGTCACTTGGGAACAGGAAACACAAGCTGGCAATTGACTGTTTTATGCTTTGTAGAAAGACTGACAACAAGTCACCTCCCTGCCCCGGGCTTGCTGTCTCGCAGTTGCAAGGAACAGAGAAAGTTCCTAATGAATTGTTTAAGGCTTGCACTCATCTCTCCTGGATTTGGGGGCCAGCTGAGAAGAGAGCATGGGGCTACAGTGGGGTAACCATGGCCTGGGGTCCCCAGAAAAAACCCTGCACATTTTCCACTCTCCTGCGAACAACACTTTGGTTCTGCCTCATCTACCTTCCCAGAGAAGCACAATGAGGAAAAATAACATCAGACTCATATGAGCAAATCTCCTCACTGTGCTATATGTAAAGCAGAGCTCTGTTGAGTCTTTGCTAGTCCTGGAAGAGCATCTCCTTTCACGTGGTAGGCAGATCTAAAGCAGAAATAACTGGAAAGACAGTGGGATATCAGGCCACTGAATTCCATTTCATCAGTTAAATTGTTGGCTCTCCTCCTCCCCATGCCTCTACCCATTTATAAGCTGCCATTTATCATCATAAATCAGCCTGGCACTTTAAACAGAACATTCTGGGACTGCCCGAATGCTGGCTTTGTGGAACGCTGCTCCGAGAGCTGTAATGACATCACAGCTGAGCTGTCAAGGCTGTGACCACCAAACCTTCACTACGTAATATTTTTGTGGTTAATAACACATGAAGAACTGACCTTGTGTCAGTTCTCGCTGGCCAAGCCAGAGAGCCTTCATCAAGCTTTCACATGTAATAATAACAGAAAAATCAACCCCCAGTTAGGTCTCAGGGTAGGCACACTCCTAGCACAGAGCAGTTTGAATTTTCAGAGATGATGCTCTGTAGCCTGCTTGTTTCAGCAGGGAATCTTGGCCACAG
>NW_010266457.1:76721-78245 GCF_000690775.1 Eurypyga helias
ACTTGCAGATGATATGCGATACCTCAGGCTTCTGTCACATCATCTACTGCCAGGTCTCAGCAGCTTCCCATAACCAATGCAGCTGCTGGCTCTAGCTCCATTTTATTGATTGCAGAAAACAAGGTACCAGAGTCAAACAATGCAGATCCCAGCGTAAGTAACGGCGAGACACTGCAAGCTGGATCAGACACGAGCTGTCCTACCTCAAGGTCAAGCAGCAAATCAGTAGCGGAACCAGGAAGGGAATCTAGATTTCACTAAGGAAAGCTCATGGTGTCTCTCCCATCTCAGGAGCCCAATCCTGGCAGGCACTCAGCACTTCCGCATCTCCTGGGCCCCTGCGGCAGGATTGAATTGCTGATGGCTGCACTCGTGTACAGCCTGGAGTAACTCCAAGGGACCGATGCGTATCACAACAGGAAATCTTTCTTGTAGACCATCCAGACAAGCAAAAAATTTGTCAGGGAAGAAAAGGTCACAGTCTGAGGCAAGCAAACACTGGGATTTGGAAACATGGACTGTGACAGCCCCTGGAAAGCCACCCTTCCCGAGTGAAAGCTACACATGCCCCTGGGTCAGGCATGCTCCTCTTCGGACTGCCTGGCAGTGCTGTAGCAGAAGTCAAACTGCATCACACGTTCCCTCCTGACTGCACAGTGCTCAGGACTACAGTCTGGGGACTGCAGCTCTACCAGGCAACTGCACTTCCTCCGCTACCCTCTGGGAGGAAAATTCAACAGCAACCGAATGCTAGGTGATTCACAGGAAGGGCTGGGAGATGAGGAGCAGACACAACCCCCGAGCAGCCCCGGGTGGGCTCCTGCAGCAGTGTCGTGAAAGCAGAAGGGAAAGGGGATGTGCCATTGCTGGAGGCTTAGCTGACAAGTGTCCTTTTCATACAGGTGCAAGACCCGAGACAGAGGCCACTTCAGAAAGACATTTAGTATCACTGCTTCGTGCCTCCAGAGGCAGGAACAGACCCTGCTCTCACCTCTGCGGACTCAGCAGACGCTTTGTACAGTCCTCGTCCCAACAGAGTTTGCCGGGAAAGAGAGCTGCCAGCAGTCCTGAAATGCACCAGGAATGCAGGATCTGCTCTCGTTCATTCCCTTCCAGACAGGTGCACAGCGAGTCCCTGCCTCCGGGACCGGCAGATGCAGAACTACCGCCTCAGCTCTGCAGGCTGTGCTGCTCAGCCTGGCAGGAGCACATTCAAAGCACGCAGGACCACTTGGTGTCCTTCTAGGCTGGATGAGCAAAGCAGAGCCCCGGTGCCAAGTTATCCCACCCTCAGGTGCAATCAGAGCTCAGAGGGTGGAGAGAAGCTATCCGTCCTGCCGAGACGGGAAAAAAAAACTTCCTCGGCTGGTTGTTGCTCGGGGGCTGGAAGAGGGAACAGGCTCCCGAGAGTGTTTCGCCTATGTCGCCCTCCGAGCGTTTGAGACTCTGGAAGAGCTCCCTGCCCGCAGGAAGCCCCTCCATCCAGGGCGCCAACCCCCCATGTCGCCTCCGTGCGCGGCCCCG
>NW_010266458.1:0-3066 GCF_000690775.1 Eurypyga helias
GCTAGTCAGAGTTAAACCATGACAGCAATTCATAAAAGAGATGTTTTGCTCCCACCTGCGCATGCCAGTATTTAGAATATCAGGAGTAAGCGTTCTTCTGCTCAAAGAAAGGAATATAAAAGGTATCCATCATAGCATACCCTGTGGTTTTACCTACGTGACCATGGAGAGGACATGAGGAAGTGGGATGGAAAACCTACCTCACATTTAGAGGAATGAGTATGTGAATTGAAAGGGAAAAAAATCACAAGTGGGGATTCCTCCAGGAAGATTGCTGCTCCTGTATCCAAGCGGGATGGAAGACCTGATCGAAGCAATAATCTGCTCCTCAAAGATGTGAGTGATTGCCAATTGCTACCACAACAGTGCACTAGTGACAATATCACACCAACGTAGACTCCTTACTCTCCATCCATAACTTGATTCATCAATTAGACAGGCAAGTAGTGATCAGCAAGGTTTTCTCACCCTTTAACAGCCCCATCTGGCCAGTGCATAATCTGATGGAGGATGGAGACTGACAGTGGACTATTGTGGCCTGAGTGAAGTCACGCCGTCACTGAGTGCTGCCGTGCCAGACATGCTGGAACTCCAGTATGAACTGGAGTCAAAGGCAGTTCTTATCTCAAATTTACAAGCTTCCTTGTCTTTTTTCTCTGGTTCTTCCCTTCCACTGGAGGAAGGGAGGGGAGATCTGTGAGGGCGGCTTCATGGTATTTTGCTAGCCGGAGTTAAACCACGACACAGTGTAACAGGTTCCACCTGAAAACGAAGTCTAGTACTTTGTAGTCTTTGTAGCTTTACTGCTGCATATGTATATATAATGTATGTTTTCATCCACTGGAATCAAACTTTTCTCTTTTATTTTCCTCTTACTTTTTTTTTTTTTTTTGATAGGAGAAAACAAAAAATTTGGAGTCTAAATCACAGGTAAAATTGCCTGAATGTTTCATTTCACTTGTCCCTTTTGGTTTTCAGATCTCAAACTCCTATCTTAAAATCAGTAAGTCCTCCCAGGAATGAAGAATGAAGCACTCTCTAAAAAATTAATCCATCAGTTTTAATACATAGAGGCCACTCTCTACGTCAAAGAAAGGGTTTTCCTTCCTATACTTTAATATTTGAAGTGAGAAATTTATGCCATGGTAGAGAACCTAAATGAGGTTCCATACCTTCTTCTGCTAACATGCCGTACATCTGGCAAGTAATACCTCTGCTGCCCTAGGTCTCAACTAGGTGATCCTCTGCCTGGTGATACTCAAAGGCTGAGAGCAGTGCTAGACAGTATTGGCTTGCAGTTAAATATGGTGATCCGGAATACAGAACTGATACTGTCAAACTGAAAGTACCTAACCATGAAATAGGCATTTACAACCCAGAAGTGAAACACTACTACCTTAACTTTTTAGTTTTCTAAACAAACTTGATTTATTTTACATCTCATTCCTTTTACACCCTTCTATTTCTCTTCACTTTTCTTAACACTAAACTATTTCCTAGGCTGGTGGTTCCAAGCTGTCTCTATATTACTTGTTGTAGGTTTTGTGTAGGTTTTTTTTTGTTTTGTTTGTTTTGTGGTGTTGTTGTAGGTTTTGTGTAGTTTTTTTTTTTGTTTGTTTGTTTTGTGGTGGGTTTGTTGTTGTTGTTGTTGGGGTTTTTTTTGGGGGGGTTGGGGTTTTTTTTTGTTTGGTTTGTTTGTTTCTTTGTTTGTTTTTCCTGGGTAATGAAATATACTTATGTTTTTTAGCTCCTCTATGAGCAAAGGAAAATACTTTTCTCATAGAAAGAAGTATTCTGACACAATGGAAGTGAGTTCATATAGCAACATTTCCTTTGGGAGACATGCTTGAGTCCTTTCTCAAACAAGACAACCTGTTTCACAAACTCAGAGAAAGTTCTAGAGTAGAGTAACTAGGAAAACTTCCATTTATCAGCAGATAGCTTTCATACATGGAGCATCTTCAGCTCTTGGAAATCACAATAAGCTGAGACCTTTACTGACCAGATGTATACAGCTGGTCAAATGCTTCTGGTCATCTCATGATTTTCATCAGTACTATGAGAGAAAACATTACATAGCAGCTGCCTGTAGCAGTGTTTGTATGTTGCTCTGATTTACTTTTACAGCACTTACTGTATGTGGTTGCTCTATTAATCTTTCTATATGAAGAGTTTCTCTGTTTAATTAAATTGGGCTGAATGAGGCAGTGCATGGTCCTCTGATAAGCACATTCATCTTTATTTGATTCTTTGCTGACACATTAGTTGCCCTGTGGCATAGGTTAACTCATTGAGTGGCCATTACCTCCTCGTTTACTCTCATATTTCTCCTAACCACCTTCCTGAAGTCAAATCCAGATGATTTGTGCCAATTTCATGGGGGCACAAACTGGAACATCTGATAACTTTCTACATGGCTGACTTTATACAATCTTGCTTGCACATCTCAAGCTGCTATGTCTGTCAAAACACAATTTTTTCCCCTCCTCCTTATGGGCTTTGATAGAGCTATGAGTACTAGAGGTCTCAATTATAAAATGTCATGACACTGCCGCACAATTTTTTACAGTAATTTCACAGTGTCACTATGTGATTATTTCAGGATAGCTTTGAACCATAACTGAAATGAATTGTGGCCTTAGTGTATTGGGTGATACAAATTGTGAGCTGGTGTGACAGAGAGGCAGGCATTGTTAAGAATAAACATGTGAAGCAAGGGGAGCATGTATTTTTTCAGAAACAGCAAGCAACAAAATGAAAGCAGGGGCAAGGAGGTGGAGGAAGAGAGAATTAAACATCTGCAAAAAAGTAAGCATCGGCTGTGCACCTTTAATTGAAAGAATATGTTAACTTGAGTCAGGGTTTTTCCAGGCTCATACAGCAGAAGCCCGACCTGGAATTCTGCATTAAACATCCTCAAATTCTGTCCTAAGGTGGAGAAATGTGTCCTGCATGCTTCCCAAAAACTTCAACTCCTTTAAACAGCCAGTGCTTTAAAAATACATAGTGAAGGGACAAATGCCTTACCAAGAAAATGTTGGTCTTGTCAGGCAGCCCTGTCATTTT
>NW_010266459.1:0-5550 GCF_000690775.1 Eurypyga helias
AAACCATTCTATGATTCTATATAAAAACAAACACCCCAACAGATAGAATAAAGTTGAAAAAGAATGATGCACGAGCTATTCCTTTAACAAGAGGGTGAAATTAAATCTTGTTGCACTCAAAGAGCACGTTCCCGGAGATATTACTGATATGTGGTATTAAAAGTCTCTGCAACAAGAATTTTAAGAACTACAAAACTGAACCACAGAAAGTAAACAGTCCAAAGAAAACTAGCTGTTAGCAAATTATTAATTCCAGTTTCCTTAAAAAGACTTCTAGCCTGCAGACTAGCAAAAGCACCAGGAAAAATGCAGGTAAAGCATATGGGAAAAATCAGTAGTAAGTGGGGGTTACCCAATAACGTGTGAAAGACTTTGGGACATTAAGCTGAGGAAAGTAGTGCTATAGACAAGACAAGGGAGAAAGAGGGAGATCCTGTGGGTCCTTCAGAGTGATTTAAAGTGGGAAATGGAGATACCTTGATAAGATACCATTTGGGATTGTGTAAGGCTATTTTATATCAGATGGGACATCAACCAACTTTGTAACTGAACCGACTAATACTTCTGTTGCTGAACAGAGAACTGAACTGGCTGGATCTAAAAATGGTACTTTTTTGACTACTGTTTTTTAACAATACTTTCAATTCCGTACTAAAGAATCTGCCAGTTGATCAGAACTGATCTTCCAAGTTTTCAACCTAAATTTTACCAGAACATTCTAACTTCCATTCTTCCTGTCAATCCTTCCCCCACAGATGCCAGGTTATCCAGCAGGACTGCATCTCCCAAACTGCACTGTAGCAGCCCAGTGAGACAGAAGCTTGTCATCACAGTACAAGATGATAAAACAGACATTACACACCAGATCAGTGCTCCTTTACATAAGTATTTTAAAAACAGAAGCAAATTCTTTGGTATTTATAATGACTCAGTTAAAAGAAAGTAGATCTTGACCTGTTCTATATGCATGGGTACCTCTTTCAGGCCTCCCATTTCCTGAACGTCAGACAAAGATCCTCATTAAATGCTCTGCACTAAACCTCCTCTGTGCCCTTCTGCCTGTCAGGATGTTCGAGCATTTCCTGAAAAGACTGCTGAACTGGTTAATAGACTTTTGTATTACCAATCTAAAACTTTAATCACCAAAATTAGATTAACTAGATAAGTCACTAACTTACTAGTATTTTACATACTTGGGAGTGGACAGAATGCTCCAGGTTATCCTAGTATTAGTGCCTCTAAATTCCCTATGCAATTAATAGAGATACAAATGCCTCTAAAAACCTAAAGACGGGGATCCAACTCTTCAAACATACTGTTAGAGTACTTGCTCCCAGTAGACAATCACATCCCCTCCTGCTAGGTTGTTACTTCCTACCCTTAGAAGGTTCTAAAGCAGTAAGAAACATTAGATGGACCAGTAGCCATTGGAATCACTGCTACATCATAAAATTAAAGCATATGCCCAGAAAGTGAGAAACTTGGTTTCTAGGCTGTACCCAACCAAGTAGGTACTGAACCCACATCCCAAAAGAATGCTCTCAGTGTTCACGTAGCTAAAAGCAACTGCAGCCTAGGGAAATGGGTAAGACCAAACAGATACAAGGTCTGGTTTTCCACTGAACATACCATATGCAAATAAGGAAGATGGAAGCTTTCCGAACTGTTTCCCTGGACAATCATTGCAAGAAGTCAGAGTATACAAATACCAGGAAAAAAAAAAAAAACAACAAACCCACCAGGTTAACTCTACTGATCATTTATTTCACAAAAACCCTGCCCCCAGCGCTATTATATCTCTATTTTCAACACAGAATGCACTTCAGTTTACTAGAATTTATTCATGCCTTTTGCTTTCCTCTTTTCAGTCAATACAACTCGTCTAAGTAAATCTGCTTCAAGAGTAGTAAGATTTGAGTTCCTCAGGATATTCTGACAGCAACTCCTACAGATAAGCACTACCCAGTGTGCTTATCTCTGGCTCAAACTTAGCGATGGCCTCTCATCAGCTAGAGCCTGTCCCTGAGAAAAGTAGCTTGCTCTTCACTATGGACCTCTCCAATACTTATCAACAGTCTAAAAGGTAATCAGAACAGAAAGAATTACTAGAAAGGGATCAGAAATAAAACAGGAGACATCATCAACCAAATTCCTACTGAAGTCCGATTAAATTCCATGAACATCCTACAACTTTAAGTATGGACAATAAAAAGGATACAGAAGAACCAGAAAAGACAAAATCAGAAGTATTTTGTTTGGAAAAGGGGTACATATTTCAGAGACCCTCAGCTTGGAAGAGAGATAAATAAAAGGCTTATCAGAAAGACCTCGAAAATTAGCAATACTGTGAAAGAAGTGTGAACAGTAATTCTCTATCTCATAAACCATGAACAAAGAGTAGTTTAAAGAAATAAGCAGTCAGCAGGATTAACTCAGAACAAAAGGATGTACACTTTCACCCTGTGTGTAATTAAATTATAGAACAATTACTGCACAACATTAGAGAGATTGAAAATATAAATGTATTAAAGGGATTTAGACAAATTAATAGATATGTATTAAATATGATGATAGAGATGCAACCACCAGCTCAATGGCTGTCAGAATCCAGGAGGCTTTACATAAGTTTCTTATTTCCTTCGCTATACAGATGCTGCAAGCTTGCAAGCTGCCTTTAGAAACAACTGATCCAGCCAGATAAACATCAAAAAAAAAAAAAAAAAGGAAAACAAAACCAACCACAAATAAAAAGCACTCTGGGTTAAGTTTAAGTTTTAAAAAAAATCCTTTTATAAAATAGGTACCCTGGTCTGTACACGTAAAATAATTTGCTAAAGGTATGAAGTCAGTATTTGTTTCCTACAATATCTATTTGAAGGAATGTATTTTTTTCAGCTTCTACAATATCCTATGGAATGTGCTTCAAATGAATAGGACCCCTGCTAAGACAGTTCTGAAAGAGAAACCAACAGAAACTAACCCTACCCATAACCCCCAGTGTTAGCCATTCAAACCTACCCCTCGTCTCCAAAATAAAGCTTAAAAAAAAAAAATTAAAGGAACTTTATATTATTTGTAAAGGTTAGCTCATCATGAGGTTAAACACATTTTAACTGAGACAAAGAAACAGAAACACAGACCTGTGTATAGAATCTTTTAGGTTGGAAAAGACTTTTAAGATCAAGTCCAACCGTGAACCCAACACTGCCAATACCACCACTACACCATGTTCTTCAGCACCTCGTCCATGCATCTCTTAAAGAGCTCCAGGGATGGTCACTCAACCACCTCCCTGGGCAGCCCATTCCAATGCCTGTTAACCCTTTCCATTAAGAAATTTTTTCCTAATAGCCAATCTAAACCTCCCCTGGTGCAACTTGAGGCCATTTCCTCGTGTCCTATTGCTTGTCCCTTGGGAGAAGAGACCAACACCCACCTCTCTGCAACCTCCTTTCAGGTAGTTGTAGAGAGTGATAAGGTCTACCCTGAGCCTCCTCCTCTCCAGGCTGTACAACCCCAGTTCCCTCAGCGCTCTTCACATGACTTGTGCTCCAGACCCTTCCCCAGCTCTATTTCCCTTCTCTGCACACGCTCCAGCACCTCAATTCTTGCCATGAGGGGCCCAAAACTGAACACAGGATTTGAGGTGTGGCCTCAGCAGTGCCCGGTACAGGGGGACAATCACTGCCCTGGTCCTGCTGGCCACACTGTTCCTGATGCAGGCCAGGATGCCATTGCCACCTGTGCTGGCTCATACTGAACAACAGCCCCAGGTTCTTTACCACTGGGCAGATTTCCAGCCACCCATTCCCAAGCCTGCAGCGTTGCAGGGGGGTTGTTGTGACCCAAGTGCAGGGCCTGGCACTTGCCCTTCTTGAGCCTCATAGAGTTGGCCTTGGCCCATTGATCCAGCCTGCCCAGATCCCTCTGTAGAGCCTTCCTACCCTCGGGCCGATCAACGTTCCTGCCCAATTTGGTGTCATCTGCAAACCGACTGAAGGTGCATTCAATCCCCTCATCCAGACCATTGATAAAGATGTTAAAGGAAAACTGGCCACAGTACTGAGCCCTGGGTCACAACTCCAGTTGTGACCAGCTGCCACCTGGATTTAACTCCATTCACCACTGCCCTTTGGGGCCAGCCAGCCAGCCAGTTTTTTACCCAGTGAAGAAAACCCCCATCGAAGAAAACACCCATCCAAGCCATGAGCAGCCTGTTTATCCAGGAGAATGCTCTAGGAACTGGTGTCAAAGTGAGGGTATGGTGGGGTGAATATTACTACCCCTTTCAGCAGAGCTGGACATTAGACTGGCTGAGCTAAATCAATTTATAACCCCATGATAATACAGCTACCTGCTTACATTCAGAGGGAAAAGCTTTAATTTTCCTAACTTTGCTTAATTCCACATTTGCTTTATATCAACATAAAGTCAGGTTTTTTCCTCCCCTCCACTAAATTACATGTTTGTGATGCCTTGAAAGTGCCAGTACAGGAGTTTACAACGATGAAGAGGATCAGAGAAAGGATCTGGTAAAATCTACAGCATGTCTCTCCTGCAAATATATAATTAGTTTTCTGTTGTGTTTTACCACATGAACTGCATCAACAGGCACAATGATCCAAAGTAGAGTAATGTGTGGCCAGGGACTGGGGCAGGAGGATGGCACTGCCCCTGTGACAGCAGTCTATATTTACTGACCCAGCTACTTGAAAATCAGGAAGTCCCAGTCCTCCTCTTTCCCCCCCCCCCAGAGACTTATTTTGTCAACACTTTTCCCCTTCCACATTTTTAAAACTTGTGTGGCCCCAGTGTGAGACATTTCAGTAAGAAAAAATGGTAGAAAAAAAAATTCTCTAAGAGAAAATGTGTGTATGTGCATGTGCACATGTATGTGTATTTATCTTACCATTGTTTTTAATAAGTTTTCTGCAGTCTGACACAAGCACTAGCGCCGGTGCAAGAAAGGTGAAGTGAACTGGGAAATAGGAGACAAGCAGGAAAGCTCCCTTGGCAACAGTCTGATGCTAAATCCATTTAGACCTGTCATAAAGCAACAACCGCTGTTTCGTTGTTACAAAAAAGAAGTCAACTCAAGCAGAGAAGACCATCATCATTTAAACTGAGTCCCAAAATAGCAAGCAAAAAACGATTACAGGATTCACATAAAACAAAAAAAATTAAATGTTCAAAGCAGAATCTCTCCTGAAGCAAACTAATTAAGCTTCTAATTGGTTTTAGAAGCCCTGATAATATTACAGAATTTAAACATGGCAAATAAAATACATAAAAACCCAGAAGCTTGAACAATTGGCAGAGATTACTGACTGGTTCCTAAAATAAGACTACTAAAAAAAGGATCTGCCATTCCAAAAATATTATTTTTAGATGTTCATATAATTGGTAGTCATTCACTCTTATTCTTACTTGTGATGCTTATGAAAAACTGTACTATGTTTAATCTGATACCAGGTGCATGCATTTATGAACACAACAATCCCTCTCTTCAAGGTCTTTGGGCACCTCCAGTTACAGAATCACAGAATGGTT
>NW_010266460.1:0-8762 GCF_000690775.1 Eurypyga helias
TTGCACTGCATCTTTATATATCACAGCCATTACACGTAACATTTCTACAGTGAAAAAATAGACTGTCTTTGAACATAATATGAACAAATAAGCAAATTTTTCTTTTAAATTCATTGACTGATATTCTTTGTCTTTTTTTTAAAAAAAAGGAGAAAATACACTATTTAAAAAAAAGGTAATGTCACTTGTTACAGTTACATCGATACTTTAAAGAAAGCCACTCACAGTATATGCCACTGAATGCCCCTTACTCCATCTCTCCCCGTCATCTCTACAGCTAGGGCATGTTCGTAGCTGTGCCAAGGGTGTGACATGGTACCGGGAGGGTCCTGAGGGTCTCCGCATCGCTCCCGGAGAGCCGCTGCCTTCCGGGCTGAGCGGGCGGCAGCAAGAAGCAGTTGGCTACGGGGAACAGATTTCGTACGGCTGCTTCCTGGGCTCCTTTCGGAGATGCTCCTTCTGCGGCAGAACTGGGGAGGGGGGCGTGAATGTGCAAAGAGGATGGGGAAGGGGCTGCCTCTCTGTACGGGGCGTCCCACCGCTGCGTGGGTGAGCACCTTGGCGGTAGCCGGATGTGCTGGGAAGGGGGAACAGAACAAGCAGACAGCGAACCCAGCCCCGGGCAGCTGCCACCTCGACCTGTCCCGCCGGCGTGCAAGGGGAGGGGGGGCCACACCACACAGCCCGGTCTGGGGTTTGGATCGCTCTTTCTCTAGAATTTTAAATATCCTAAAAAATAAATTTTGGAATTAGAAGAAATGAGGAATGTTCCAAGTATTCAAAACGTGAGCTATAAAACCTCTCGCGTGGCAGGGGCCTCCAGCGAACGCTGTTTGCAAGGTGCCTGCAAGCCCAGAATCATCCCACGGTGGACACTGAGGTTGTTAAGACTCCAGCTAGAAGAACTCCTGACCCTAAGTCTGCCTACGTGTTGAGATTTAGTTCCTTTCCCTATCTTTTACAGAACACCTTCAATGCTGCAAGTGACTTCCTTTAAAGACTGCCAACTATATTAGTAAATAAACTGAACTCTAATGATGTAACCAAAGTCGGTTTCCTTCCCTTCTCCAGCCGCAACATTTCGCAAGGTGTGTTTTAGCTTTTGGATCTGTTTCATGATGTCCATACGTCCTCCGCAGCGAACACCACTTGAGGTAACAAGAGCAGTTCACCACTTAAAGCAGTCCTCCAGCAATCTCCTGAGCTGCCTCTTCACGGTCCAGGTTACAACATGGAGTTCCTGACGGGGTGTTCCTTTCAATCCCTCCCCCTGCTCCCCGATGCATTGTCCAGATGAAAAGGTACTTCTTCTGATTCAGTTTTGTAAGTTCAAACGCTCCTCCTGGGTCAAAAGAGGCCTTCCAGGACTTAAGTGGTTGGTAGAGTCTGCACAACGGATGGCTTTTTATGTTGCATAGTGATCAAAACTTCCCAGATACTCCAGAGCTGCCTGGTAACAGAACTGATACTCATCCTGCGAACAGTAAAGAGAACCAGCTTCAGAGGTTTGAAACAGCTCCTCAGGATCCCTGCCCTGCCTTCCAGCTAGCACATCCTTGGGCAGGAACGTGCGCAGGCTCTGTTCTGCTGGCAGAGCTGCGAACTCCCGGGAAAGGAAACCCCTTCCCTTTATCGTTTGTGCATTCCCTAGACGCTCACCACCCCACCGCAAGCCGACCTGCGGGCTGTCTTCAGAGGTGGGTGAGTCCCCCCTGCCTCAGAGGCAGGGACGCAGTAAGAATTGGGGCTGGCGGACTGGGATGAGACTTTGTAACAGTGGGATATTTTATTTTTGGGGGTATGAGTTAAGTCAAATCAGCAGCGCAGCCTGGGCTTTTTACCCCTCAGGTAAGGTAAAAACCCCTTTGCTGGTGTTGGACGGGCAAAAAGCACACCCCGCTCAGGCAGGGCAGCGAGGGGCTGACCTGCAGCTGTGGTGCTTTGCTGCTCCCTCCTCCCAGCTGCTGCCCCCTCCGCCTCACCTCTGTTTGCACCATGGCAGGTCGTTGTGTTCGCAGCATCTTTACTGTCTGGAAAATATCTACAACACCCTCGTATCGCATTCTTTCCAGGACGATGCTCAGTGTGATGAACACTCCGGTCCTGCCCACGCCAGCGCTGCAGGAAGGGGAGAGAAAGAGGGAACTGTACGTCACAACATCAGCTGCTGCCGTGCACGCAGAGCTTTCGGACGGCTGAGCTGCGTCTTACCCGCGTGAAGGCGTTGGGACTGCAGAGGCTCAGGCCTCCAGAAGGTAGGAAACTAAAACTGCCGGAGCGTGTGACCCAAGCAAATGTTTGAGGGAGTGAAATTAAAAAAATCAAAAGGTGAACAGCATTCAGTGTGAAAATCAGTCCTAATAGGTACCATCAGGCTTGTTAAATTGAAGAATTCGGAGAATGCATTACCCTGCCCTGCCCAGGGGTAGGAAGGCACAATCCCTGCCACCAGCAAACACAAGCCAGCAGTGCTGGAGGTGCAGGACTGGTATAAAAATACTTCCAACTCTGCAGGCCAGACGTTGGCACTCCGGTTCCCATCTCCCACAGCACTTCCTAGCTCTCCCCTAGAGGGTCAAAGGCCTTGTGGACAGTGGCCAGGTCTGAAGGCAGGTGAGTTTGGTTGGCCAAAGCAACTGCGTTCAGCACCCCAGCCCCTCCAGACATCCTCCAAAAATCTGCCTGCAAAGACGGGGTGGGAAGAGAGGGAGAGATCTGCAGGATTTTCATTCCTTCTGCTCTTTAGCATCCTCAGATCAGTCAGCGGTTTCCACGCATGCATGCCTACCTGCAGTGGACAGAGATGGGGCCATCCTGGCCAAACTGTTCCTTGGTCTTATGGACCTGTCCAATGAAATCGATAAACCCTTCTCCTGATTTTGGCACGCCTTGTTCTGGCCAGTCAGTGAACTGGAACTGACGCACAGTTCGTGACTGACCATCCTGGGGAAGAAAACAGTGGTATTTAGAACATCCTGGAGTTGTGGTACTAAATACCAAAGAAAAACCCCCAACCCTGTTTTGTTTCACTAAGGAATACAAGAAGTTGAACCCACTTTGGGTTGGAATCAAGTGAAAACGGATCTGTTTGATACAGAGAATGATGAACCTGCTCAGGCTGCAGCTGGCATTTCAGCACAGATCTGTACTGCTGGCAGGGGGGTGAGAGCCCCGACCACTGCGGAGCTGCACAGATGGGCTCCTCAGCCGGGAACATTCAAGGTGAGGTTACGGCCTCTCTATCAATCTTGGGAAAGGGTTGCCATAGGGTCAGAATTACAGCTGACAGGAAGATAAATCTTCTTCTACCAGGACTGATGAGGCATCTTCCTTTTCAACCTTGCCAGTAGAGCTATCAAGTTCTACAATACTGGCAACCTTAGAAGCAGAGGACTCTGAGAGTGAGGGTTACATTTGCTAAACAAATTTCAGGAGGTATTGAAATGTTCCTTTGGAGGAGAAATCTGACACTGAACCTAAGATTAGTTGGGCGGATGTGCCCCTGTACAACATGGCAGCTCCTCGTACGACCCAAGGAGAAGCGCACATTTGCTGTAGGGTGAAGAGTCGCCTTGGCAAGGCTGTTTTTATTAGCTGTCTGGGGAGCTGTTATTTTCTGCTTTCATGTCATATAAGCTCCAAGTAAACTCAAAAGCTAACAACATGACTCACTACTGTGATTAGTGAGCAGAGGTTAGAAAACTACTTTCAGTTTGTAAGAAGATGCGTTTAGGTACGATTTATCCATGTTTGTGTGTTCTGTTCCTCAGCACAACTGAGCTCTCCTCCACTACAGATAATCCCAGGCTCTCTCAGAGAAAGTGTTTACACCTCAGTCTTTCTGAGTGCCAAAGGGAGCCAAAACGGGCCACCCTCCCTTGTTTTCTGTGAGCCACCTTCCCTATCTGGTGAGTGTGAAGCTCTCCAGCCCCTGCCCTGACCCTGGCCAGCACAGACTGCACGGTGCCCAGCACTCACCCTGGCATCGGTGACCTTGAATTCACGCAGGATGTACTGAGGCATGTTGTATTCCGCCATGGGATCGACTACGAAGTACTGGTAGCGGGCAGAACGCTCCGCTGGCCAGTACTGATGGCACTTTTCCTGCCAAGGGGAAAGAAAAGCCTCCGTCAGCCCTTGTGCTGCAGGCCTCCCCCCGCGCTCGGCCTCGGGGCGCGCTTACCCGACCCATTTCGCGAAGCTTCGTCAGCATCACGACAATGGTGGAGTTGTTCTCCCACAGCATCCGCCAGAAATCTTCCGTGGTCTCTGCCAACGGCCCTTGAGTAGCGATGTACGCCTTCTGTTGTCTAAAAGGACAGCACAAACCCAAGGGGGGGGGTCAAGGGGGTGCAGAGAATTGCTTGGGCAGAAGCTCTGGGAAACCATACAAAAGCTGGAGAATCGGAAAACAAAATGGAAATGCTGGGGAAGAACCAGACCAGTGCAAGGCCCAAAGGGGTGGGAGGTGTCTTTGCTGCTGATGGTCAAAGAAAGCTCCAGTGGTGATGCTTTCTATAATTAATGTTTCCAAGGGGTAAATCCAGATTAATCTAATATAATACCCTATATGGAAAAAGGTGTCACACCTAGAGTCTTGGAACCAGAGTGTTTTTGGGGCCTCAGGAACACCAAGAACTCAACTGTGAGGCATGCACAGGGGACAAGAGGAAATGGCCTCGAGTTGCACTAGTGGAGGTTTAGCTTGGGGATCCGGAAAAATGTCTCCCCGGAGAGGGCTGTCAGGATTGGAAGGGGCTGCCCAGGGAGGGGGAGAGTCACCATCCCCGGAGGGGGTTGGGATGACCTGATGTGGTGCTCAGGGACAGGGTTTAGGGCAGGCTTGGCCGTTAATGGTTGGACTCGGTGATCTTAAAGGTCTTTTCCAGCCTAAACAATTCCATGCTTCTCTTCAACTGCAGTGCCACGGCCAGGGCCGGGACTGCTGCGTGCACCTGGGGGCGAGGAAACCTGCTCATGGGGTGGCTTTGGTCTCTCGGCTTAGCTGGCCAGGCCCCGAGCACACCAGGGGAGGGCTGGAGCACATGGCACGGATCGCCTGTGGGAAGCTGTCAGAGCTGCAACGTCCCCAGATGACAAAAGTAATAAAAAGGCGAAGCTGTTTTTAGAAACCTCCCAATGGCAAAATCCACCCCCTCACCGACGCTCTATGTTTAGGACCTGCAGCTGGGGAAAGGTTTGGTTTGCTTTAGCACGTAAGTAATTTTAAGACCAGAGAGAATAAAGCTGTGCCGGAGCCCGTGTGTGGGCTGCCGCCCATCGGCAAGAGGGAATTTACCTCTCGCCTTGCACCGCTGCGTGCAGGTATCGCCAGGCGCTGGGCCAGAGGAGACCACCCACGTGAAGACCTGGCCCGCCCCGCAGTCCGTCTGCATCCCTCCTCGGACACAGGAAGTCCCTGGCTGCAGGGTGCCCGTTACCTGTAGCCATCGATGAAGCTGGCGTTGATGTAGTCCGACCCTTCCACGCCCCTGATGGGCTGAAGGCAGACCCGCGTGGTCTCGTAGGGCATGATGTTGACAAGGCGATTCTTGAATTTGTTACAGGGGAGGTTGGCGCTGATGAACCTGGAGGTGTGGGCTTTGGAGTTGGCGAGTCGCTGAGGGCAAAAACAGAGTCACAACCATTTTGTTCAGCTTGTTTTTTTGTGCTCGAGCCCTACGCCAGCCCACTTGCCCTCCATGTCCCACCATGCTATTCTGCCTGGTGTGCCCTCCTTTTTTTTTGGGGTGGTGACAGCATGAGACCTTTCCCTGAGCAAAACTTTCAGAGGAAAAAAGACCCCCAAACATTCAAAACCCCAATCTAAGGAGGAAGCAAATTCAATGTCGATCTGAAATGACCAGACAAGCCTCCTGCAGCGACAGACACGCCTCCCCTGGGAATGGAGGTAGCATAAGCCAGAAAAGTAATTACTTCTCTAACACTGAACCCAAACGTTCCCATCAGCCTTTTAAAGGCTCCCTGTCTGCCATGCATGAGTGCCAGCAGAACAACGCTCCTGTGAGGAATACAGCACCTCCCCCAGTGACTACTGGCCCCATTCCAGCATCTACCAGTACCTTGAACTCCAGCTCCATGCCTGTCACGTGCTCTCCGACTTCAATCTGAGCCAGTTTCTGGATGTAGGTGTAGAGATTCCTAGCTGGGACCTCTGTGTTGCCGCAAGCGACAGCCTCAAGCAAGGCATCGTGTATAAAGCTGTACTGGTCTTCTGTCTGTACCATGTAGTTGCGCTGTGACCTCATGAGGGTGACGTGCCCGTAAATGTCCACTGTCTTCTCGTGTTTTATCCTCTCGAGCATGGCGTCGATCACAATGAAGCAGCCGGTCCGCCCAACGCCCGCGCTGGGAAGAGAAGGGGAAAAATGGAGCGATGGACTATTCTGCCTCTGAAGGGAAGACCCCAAAAGGCCACCCACGCGGGAGGATCTGTCCACTGCCCTGAACAGCTGTAAACACAGGATAGGGACAGACACACAAGGCAGGGAGTGAAGAACAACTCACTCGGTGACTGGGAAGGAACCACGGCCTTGTGAACACACTATCCAGGGACTGAGGCAATCTTGGCAAACCAGCCAAACGTGTGGGTTCAGACGTTTCATAAGTGTTGTTTAGAGCACAGTTTGGGTTGAAGGGATGTTAAAACCCACCCAGTCCCATCCCTGGCCATGGGCAGGGACACCTTCCACTAGACCAGGTTGCTCCAAGCCTCATCCAGCCTGGCCTTGGACACTTCCAGGGATGGGGCATCCACAGCTTCTCTGGGCAACCTGTCCCAGTGCTCCTCACCCTCTTCAGGCAGAATTCCTTCCTCATATCTAATCTAAACCTCCCCACTTTCAATTTAAACCTGTTACCCCTTGTCCTGGCACTACAGGCCCTTGTAAAAAGTACCCCCAGCTTCCTTGTAGCCCCCCCAGGCACTGGAAGGGGCTCTGAGGTCTCCCTGGAGCCTTCTCTGCTCCAGGCTGAACACCCCAACTCTCCCAGCCTTGTGGTACTAAAGGATCTGGCCTATAGGCACCGGTGCTGGTGCGTGCTCCTGCCCACCCTCCTCAGTGTGCTGCTCTTGACATAGCTTAGAAATACCGTGCTGGGGGGTTCGGACAGATGTACAACAGGAGGACAGTGGTGACACCAAAGTCACGGCTGCTCTGAGTCACTCTGGTGTGTGAGCACAGTGCTGTGCTGGGGCCGGTAAAGCCTGTGCGGGGGCTAGTAAAGCTGTTTATCTGAACCCCACCCTGGCCAGTGCCGCCCCAGTAGCAGGGAGAGGCTGCGACAGAGCCACCGCAGGGAAAGGTCCCTCATCTCCCGTGCTGCTCCGCAGGCAGAATACTCAGACTAAGCCCCAGAGCCTGTGTCGTGCCGAGGTTGGCTTTGCTCAGCTCAGCAAAAACTTCCCAAACCAAGTTTGGGTTTATGTCACCTAAGGACAGGATGGAAGATGAAAAGTTGCCTCTGGTGATGTGGCCATTGCCCCTCCATAACAATCTGCCCCTTTTCTCCTGCCTCTTCATCTGCGACACCCCCGTACGGGCGCTCTCCTGGCAGACACACAATTATGACAACTCCAGGTAGGGGGCTCTAGGCTTGAACAAAAGGCTGGCAGGATCTAAGGGCTTAAAAAGGCACGTTCAATCACTTGGATCTTTCAGCAGCTGAGAAACTACTGATGTTGTAATGAGTAACATGCGTCACCTCCTTTCCTAAATGTTCCTGTGCACGAAGGTAACATCAAACTCGCGTGTAAAGGCATTTGTGAATCAGCAGGGCTCCGCGGGCCTGTGCATTTGCCACTGCTAATAAAGGGTTTCCTTTTACTATTCCAGCACAGTCCGTTTTTTCACAAAGTCCCCTTGATCTCTGTTAATTAGACTGCTAACACCTGAACCGAGCAGGTGACTGGAGCCTTGGCAAGAATTTAGCAGCTGATCTGGGAGCCGGTTCCCGCACGTTGTGAGCTGACAGCTCTCTCTATTCATTTTCCAAAAAGACGCACGATAATTGCCATCTGCAAGGTTAGTGATAAGTTGCCCACTTGCAAAGACTGTTTAAATGGCATCCTCGACGAGAGGCAGGATTAGCCTCCCCCAGCAGCCTGCAAAATTCAGATGTCTTTCCTCAGTGCGGAGTAACCCGCAGGCTCCTCCACACCCTCCTGAGGAACACAGGGATTTATCGAAGTTGAGGCTGAAAGCGTTCCTTGTCGGCTTGTAAATTGAATTAGGGAATGCTGCCTGCCCATGGGGGCCTTCAGCCTGTCATTATCAGAATGGCTGAAGCACTCAACCCCCCCTTCAATCACTGTCAGCTCCCCTGGACAGCTGAGGCAGCTCTGCCTCCCTAACACCCGACGCAGCAACACCAAGCAGCTTCCTACATCCCACTCCATCTTCCCCCTGTCCCACTGCGACAAGAAACAACCCCTACACGGCGAGCCAGGCACCCGGACAGCGCGGGAGCTTCCCCTCTGCGCTGCTTTGAGTCGGGACAGAGTTAATTTTCTTCACTGTGGCTGGTATAAAGCTGTTTTGGATTTGCCCTGAGAAAAGTACTGGTAAGGTGTTTGTTAGCTGGTGCTGGGGAGTGCTGGCTGCAATCCAAGGGCTTTTCCAGCTTCTGATCCTGCCCATGTTCCCAACTTCCTCACTACAAGCAGTGCGGTGGGACACACAGTTCAGACAGCCAATCCAAACTATCAAAGGAGTATTTCATTCCATAGCACGTCATGCTCA
>NW_010266460.1:8779-29614 GCF_000690775.1 Eurypyga helias
CACGTAATCGGGGAGTGTGCTGGGGGGTGCATAGCTCCTGTGCTTGCTTGCTTATTAGCTCGCTTGTTGGCTAGCTTGCTCGCTTGCTTGTTCGTTAGTGAGCTGTCACTTGTGGGGCTCACTCGGACTCTGCCTCCATCGCTCTCTGGCTCTGACTCTCGCTACTCAGGACCTGGCTGTGCATTGGTTGGTGGGTGGTGAGCAATTGTAGCACATGTTTTATTTTCATTACATGTCATTGGTAGTATTGTTAGTAGTATCACTATAATATTCATTTATATTCAACTATTAAATGGGTCTTAATTCATGAGCTACCTTGTCCTTTCCTCTGATTCTCCTCCTCCACGGGAGGAGCGGGGAGGCAAGTGAGCGGCTGCGTGGTAGTTAATTGCTACCGAGGTTAAACCACAACACGCTCGCTAACAAGATGGGAGTGATCTGGTCCAAACCAAACCACTCGTCACCTGGGGAAATTCTGCGCTCAATGAGAACTCCAAGTACCCTCCTCGGATGCTGCCTGGGAATCCACGTTACAGGACAGCTCTCGCCTGCTGGGCACTCGCTAGATCCCGCTGAACCCCCGCCTGCCCTGCCGACGGCCCCGTGCAAGGGGTGGGTGAAGGAAACAGGTACCTGCAGTGCACCACAATGGGACCAGCATCAGGGGGGTTGCAGGTTTTCACCCGCCGCAGGAAAGCCAGGAATGGGGTGGGGTACTCGGGTACCCCGTGGTCAGGCCACGCTGTGAACTGGAACTGGCGGACCTCCCGCTTCTCACTGGAGCCATTCTGCAGAGACAACAGAGCACCGAGAGCAAGGTGAGGTACCGGCACACCGCTGTACCCCGCCCGGGCTGGGAACAGAGAGCGTGCCACGGCCCATCGCCGGCAGAAGACAGGAGCGGGAGAAAGCTTACCTTGTGAAGGGAGAACGTTCGGACACAGAACGTGGCCAATTCAATGGTATCGAGCAACGTCACCTGAATCATCCCGTAGGTGTCTGTACCTCGGCCTGGCCAATACTGGTCACACTTTATCTGGGAGACAGGAGGCATCGCTCAGCGCTGGCACAGACCCTGCGCTGCAGGGGAAGCTCCTTCCAGAGCTGCCCTGATGTTGCTACAGGGGAAGCTGGCCAGGTCGCAAAGGGGAAGGAAGGTGCAAGAAAGACCTTTCCAGAGCACCAGGTTAGGGACAGACCCAGCATGAAAAGCTCCTACTGACTAAGCCCAGGCTTTGATGCACCACATCAATCATGTAGACAATAGACTGGAATGATCCTGCAGATTAGAGTGAATGTACTGGGGCTTGTTAAACAAGAGAACCACATGTGAAACTTGCCACATGATTAACTCCGAGACAGACCTACAAAGCATGCAGCGGGATTGAGTGGCCTCTTCTCCTGGAGCTGCAAAGGAGGCTGCAGCTTCCCAGGGTGAATGGTTTGCTTTTTTAAAAGCAATGAATCACTGAACTTTCAGGGTGCTGGCAAAGCAGGCAGAAATCCCCCACTGACACAAAAGTGGGCTGCAGATCAAAGGGATTTGCTGTTCCCCAACCCTACCCTCCAATCCCCCAGGATTATGACTAACTACTCATCCCTCTCATGCATCTTACCCGTGATTTCTCCTCCAGCTTAGTCATCATAACAATAGTAGCTGAACGCTGCTCCCACACCATCCTCCAAAAGTCTCCGAAGGTCTCTGGCAGGGGTCCCTGCGTGGCAATGTAGGCATTCTGCTTCCGGTAGCCGTCGATGTAGTTGGCGTTAATGTAATCGCTGCCCACAATCCCTGTGTGCAATCAGCAAAAGCAAGTTAGTGAGCTGTGCAGGAGTTAGTGAGTTGTGCAGGTCGAAGCAGGAAGAGATCTTTGCAGGAATGTTGTAGGAGATAATTCCCCTGCAAGAGCACCGGAGCCTTCATGGTTTGGTGGGTCAGAATCACAAGTAGGACTAACAAACAGGCTCTCTGCAAGTTTTTCCCAGCTGAAGCTCCTGCCTCCAAGGTCTGAATTGCAGGGAGACAAATAACTTTGTGGAAAACATACTCAAGAGACTGAATATCAAAGCGTGGTCTTACTGGTGTTGCTAACAGGAGAAGTCCTGGCCTAAGGCTCTTACTTCACTGTCCTCAAAAAGGACAAACCCAAGTCCTTGTCCCCAGATGCCCAGAGTCTGGGCAGCGAATGCACCCAGTCGATGCGCTGCGCAGCCCAAGGCCCAATCCCAGGCAGTGAGGACAAAGTAGGGAATAAAACCAGGCTTGAAAGGCTTTGAAATTACAGGCTTTGACTTGTTTTAAATTGTCCGCTGTCATTTTTAGGAGTGGGTTTTTTCTATTCGCATGAGTTACAGGCTGTTGAGTTCCAGCTGCTTGCCTTGTCCTTGCTTGAGGGGTTCGGTACGAGTGGCAGGAGGTAGTGCTGGAGTGAAGAGGGTGATTGGGACATGGCAGGAGAAAACCTCTCTAAAGTGAAAATGGACACTGGCAAGCGCTGCCGTTCAGGTTCAGCCTTCGAGAGCCTCCGCGACTGGCACGGCAGACCCGCGCTGTCGGGCCATTTGGCCCGTTCCTAATTACGGCAGAGCGGCTGGCAAGGCTGGCAGGCTTCTGCTAACCTATGATTAACTCGGTACAGAATGCTTCAGTCCCGTCTCGAGGGGGAGCCGAGGGTGGGGAGCAGTACCAGTATGAAATTGGGTTGCTAGTCCTCATCCTGCTGTAGCAATAGACATCGCTGCTTCTGCTGGCGAGGTGCAATCCACGCTGAATTGCCTGCCAGCCCTCAAGGGTACTTGGTAATTTCAGCTGCTGGTAGAAATGGCTTTTGATTAAATTTCTGGAGGGTTCCCTGCCCCCATTCCTTCCCAATCCGAAATTTCAGGAGGGAAGGCGGCTGTGCAGCCGCAGCAGGAACATGATCAAGGCTGAGCTTCCGGAATTAATCTCCTCTCCAGCCCCCTCGGGTCCACTCTGTAATTTAAAATGGTGGCCATGAGCTCCTGCAACATTTCGCTGCGTGACAGACCCAGTTACTGAGAAGTTGTGGAATTAAAGCCACTACTTCTTCCTGACCAAGCAGACGGTGACAATCTGCAGCCTTGACAAATACAGATTTAAAACAAAGAGAAAGCAACAACTAATTCCTCCAACTCCTTTCATCTTCCAGCCCTCAACATAAAATACAGCCTGGTAGGAAGGAACACACCAGCCAAGGCATGTCAGAACCTCTCAGATGCTTGAAAATTAAACCTTGGCTCGTCATACTTGCACCATCGGTCCCACTCGATGCCACCTGGGCAGTCAGGGCTGGTGCCTGCATCCAGCCCCGCGCTTCCGCCTTCCCAAGAGCCGAGATCAGCCCAGCGTGTCCTCCATTTCTACACTCGCGCTCTTCCCTTTTTCCCTTGAATGACAAGGCAACTTTTAAAAGACTTTGCTTTCCTTGGCTCATACAATATTAATCTCGGAAGAAAACCAAGCCAGAACACAGTCATCTTCAGAATGAGAAAGACTGAAAATCCTCGTGCGGCAGACAGGACCAATCCAGATTTGTGCAGCTTTCTGGCAAATCACCATTATCTGCCGTTACCTCAGGGACAGCTCTTCCACCTCCCCACGTCCCTCAGAGTTACTCGGCAGAGGGAGATTATTCTAGCAATTCCCAAGTTACAAAGGCTTCTGCTTTAGCCTCTACCTTCTCCGGGGGGTTATCAGGACATCCCGCACCCTTTCTGCTCAGGTCATCAGCCCTTGGCAACACAAGGTTGGCTTTAAATGCTTTTTCCGTACAGCACAGCCACACACAACCCAAGACGCCCAAATTATCTCGGCAGCAGCAAGCAAGGCAGGTGCCCTGTTAAACTCCATCCCCTCTCCACTCCCTCTCATCCTGGCGTCCACCACAGCAACTCGGTCAAGAGCCACGAGTTGTGAAATGCAATGTCAGTTTTCTGGCCGTGCCATCGCTCAGCGGTGCAGAAGCTCAGGAAACTGATGACCTACCAGGCTAACCCTAACCCCTTCTTATTCTTCACCTTTTAGCAGCAGGAGCTGCGTATCAAGTAATCCTTACGTCTGTGCAGCTCGGCAGCCACGTCTCTGCTATGCAGCTGACACTCGCGTTTGCACAATTAGCCCCGTGCTTTCTTCTCATTCAGCCGCCGTACGGACACGCTCCACGTTCACGGCCACCCGCCTCCCTGGCCCTGCTCTTTCTAAAGCACTGTGTGCTCTGAATCCCTCCCGTTTGTCAGAAATGTGTCGGGCAGGGATCTCTAAGCAAAGGGAAGACAGTTTCTTGATAAACCAAGCCCTTGAAATGAGAGCCTGCCGCTCCAGGGAATATGTCAGCCACGACAATTTAACAAAAGCCTGGTTTAGAGGTATTTCCTGCTTGCTGAACTCCCAGGGAGACGTTACGAGAAGAGTATCAGTGGAGGGGAAGAGGGGAGGGAGAGGAGCACGCGTGATGTTTCCCTGCAGCAACTTCAGCCTCGCGCTAACGCGCAGGAGTAGCGATGCTACAGACCTTCGATGGGCAGCAGGATGACGCGCGAGTGGTCGTAGGCAATCACGTTCGCGTAACGGTTTTTGGGCTTGTTCACTTCGAGGTTGGAGTGCTCCCAGGTGAACTGCTGGCCAGGGTCAATGGACTGGAGGAATTGGGAAAGAAAAGGGAAGAGTCAGAGAGGAGAGAAGCAGCAAATCAAGCTCTGAATACCTTGTTTTGCGTGGGACAGATCATGGCTCTGAAGATCGGGCTGAGGAGCGCAACGTTCACCATTTTTGGTGAATTCACCTCAAGAACCCATCTTTGCTGTGGGAAAGCCCCAGCCCGGTGGCACAGGGTGTTGACATCCCGTCTCCCTCAGCCCCATGCGCACCCCGAGAGGTACCCGAGGGAATTACTGATGCTGGGCAACCCGGTGCCCAAAGCATCAGTGCGGTTCCAGGCTGCAGCACAGCGGCCTCGGGTCGTACTGCTGCCGAGGCTGCGCTGAATTAGTTACAGCCCGGTGTTACTGACACTGATAAACGACTGGCAACTGGGAGAGAACAGGAACAATCACATCGGGATGTATTTATGAAATGGTGAAGAGGCTAAATCTGTGCATGGTTAAACTGAACAACCATTAAGAGAGCATAAATATACCGGTGTCGCAGTGAGTACGAATACCTGGGGAAGAAGATATTTAAGCTAGGACAAGGGTTATAACCACGTGTGCAAGCGGGAGATGGAACATCAGGGAAAACCCTTGCTGTCACGGGCAGCAGGAAGGGATTGGGCTGCTCCATGAAGAGCAGAGACGGCATTACTCGGGAGCACAAAGGCTCCGTGCCGAAGGTCCTTCAGGTGCCAAGAGGGGAGAAAGCACCACGGAATCTGGTAGGTGCAGGAGTGCATTTCCCCTGCCCTAAGAAACTCAGTCAATGTGGCTTTTTCCTAGAAGGGATGAAGGAGTAAACAGTGAAATACACTGGAGAGAAAAATCCTCTCTGCCTGTCCTGGTGATTTATGCCAGGTTTGGTGGTTGTGGGGTTTTTTTTCCTAAAGTCCAGCTGTCCCAGATATGGAAATTAGGTTAATTACGTTTACCTCTAAATCCTCAGCCAGAGAATTAAATAAAACAAGGGCTTAATTCCTTCATCATTTTGCAAAGCCCTAGGGGTTTGCCTCAACTGGAGGCTTGGCAGGAGTGTGCCGTGTTGTGTTTCCCGCTGCTCGCTCTCCCTCTCCCTGCCTCCTGGCTGAGGGGGAGAGGGTCCGGCATGCACCTGCCTGGGCTCGTCCCTCGCAGCTCGCAGGGGTCAGCCCCCGCCAGGCACCCACTGCCCTCCCCTGCCCGTGCCGAGCCCGGAGCTCGCCGGGCACAGCTCAGCTCCAGCGGTCGTGGCAGCGCTGGTACAAACCACCTGACACCGACGTCCTCTTGCACTCTCGCTGCGGAGCGTTTCTAACTAATGGGTATTTATACTGTTGTAATGTGTCTGTTTGCTCTCTATCCCTCTAATCTCGCCTCGCATTCATTTCATTAGCGATGTTTGTTTAGCTCCGGCTCTCCCACTAGAGGAGGTTGAGCTGGAACGCAGCCAGGGCACTCGGGATACTGCATTATGCAAATCAGCCTTTGAAATCTGGATGGAACATATTAACAGGCTGCTGCTCCCCCCACGCCCCAGTGTGGGGTGAAAGACCCCACCAGAGCAAAGGCTCCTTCTCCACTGCGCAAACCCACTCCCTGGGTGTGAGTACAGAGCTGCTTCGCGCATGCCAGACCAGGGAGAAAGCATCCCAGAACCGGTCCTTTGTTCAGAAAACATCCCCTCGCTCTGCCTGCAAACTGAACTAGGCAGCCTAGACTAGTTATTAGTCTAAAAGTACCGGGGTAATTTATGTCTCTGAACAACAACAACTCAGTTGTATGCTGAACCTGCAGTGAACGCAGCCCGCACGCGGACGGCGCCGGCAGCACCGGGCGTTCCCTCTGGGATTTAACCAGGGCTGATGGAGCTACAACACCACGAGCAGATGGTGCTGGTTTGTGCAAGTGCATGGCCCTTGGTGATGAGGATGCCATGCTATGTTGCAGCAGCGGTAACGGAGGGGGCGCTACGATGCTCTTTGCCTGCCCCTCTCAGTCTGCCTTGGGACTGGCCTGACCCCTCAGCCCCGGCAAGGTGGGAATTTTGCAGTCTGGGCCTACAAGAACGTTGGGGGGGACTTTTTCCAAGGGCAGGGAGTGACAGGACAAGGGGGAACGGGGTTAAACTGAAAGAGGGAGATTGAGATGGGACATCAGGAAGGAATTCTTCCCGGAGAGGGTGAGGAGCGCTGGGACAGGTTGCCCAGAGAAGCTGTGGATGCCCCATCCCTGGGAGTGTCCAAGGCCAGGCTGGATGAGGCTTGGAGCAACCTGGTCTAGTGGAAGGTGTCCCTGCCCATGGCAGGGGGTTGGAACTAGATGACCTTTAAGGTTCCTCCCAACCCAAACCATTCTATGATTCTATGATAGTAATTTGAAATACAAGTCCAGTAGCCACAGCTGGTCGCCTGCAGAAGCATATTTGTGTAACCAAACATTAGCAGGAAAAAGAACAAAAGAGAATCCCCCACCCCCCAACAAGACAAAAAGGCACAAATCATCCTGGTTTCTCAGCTTTAGCTCCGTGGCTGCCGATCATGTCAGCTGTGGAGGCGACACCATTCATCTCGCCCAACTTCAGCTATCTAAAACCGAGTATCACATTCCTTGGCTTGGTCCTCTCCGTGCTCAATTCAGCAGCAAGACACAGGCACCCCCATGGACAATTCCCCATCCCATCTGTCCGGCAGCTGTCTTCCCGAAACACATCTCCCTTCATGAAGGGAGCTCAGACCCTGCCCAAGCTGCCCACTCCGGACAGGAATGGCTCGTGAGCCAAGCAGCCTCCTTTGCTACAATCTGGAACTGGACCTAGCAAAGCACTGAGCAAGTCCTTAATTTTAAATACATAAACAGCTTTTTTAATTTCAGCTAACCAGATCCTTAAAATGAGGCTGTTTGTTTGGATGAAGGCCTGTCTGAATTTCCTAATGCCTGGCTCTGCAAACCCATGCACAGCACTCACTCTTGCTCATACCTCATACTCTTGGGACAATTTCAGGTTATCATTAGCTTTGAGATGCTCTGTGTGTTCAGCCAGCTCGGAAACGGGGATTGGTGGGTGGCTGAGCATACCTAAAAGACAAGACAGCAGGAAAAGAATCTCATTTAATAATAACTAAAATTCACAACCGTTGCACATTTTATAAGAAAGAAGAAACAAGAAAAGAAAAAAAATTACAATGTAAGATCTGCAATGAAAGTAGGGAGGTTAGAAGAGAAGAATTCAGGGCTCGAAATTGTGTCCTTGGAAGTAAAAAATCAAAATCAAGGAAATAAAAAAAACCACCGTAAAATGAGAGTGTTCCAGTGATGGCCCCATTTTCAATGTGTAAATCAGAGCAAAACAAAAAGGAAAATCCGAAGAGCAGATGCGTGTCAGCGATTCCAATAGTGGACTTAAAATGAGCAAACGGTGCCAGAGGAACCTACGCAGCAAATGTTACAGCACCCGCAATGATCATAAACAAACTCCAACACAAAAGAAGAGAAGGGGCAGGGATCCAGCCAACCATGGTGATGTGGGGCAGGGCAAGGGAATGCAGATGGGGGGAAGCAGGGGAGGCTTTTCAGGAACTGTCCTTTGCACAACCCTGGCTCTGTAAGCTTCTCGGTGGGCTCACGGAGGCGGCAGTGTAACCTGCACCGCTCCAAGAGTGCAACTGGGTCTGGGAATGTCAAGCACTAGCTCCTGTTCCTGCTCGTGGCTGGTGGAGGATGCTCCTCCCTTAGCACAGCCCGCAGTTGGCCAGCGCCGCTCTGCCCCTGCCCTCCCCTTCCACCTGCGGGACAGGCCGTACCGGCCCCCTCCCAGTCTCTGTCGGGATGTCACGACCTTTCGTGATGGAGAAGGAAAATATCCTCTTGCTCCTTCTCACTCTGGGGGCTGGGAAACAATTTGCTGCGGAGACGGATGCCTCGTGACCCCGGTTCACCTGCTGCCCTTGCCATTCTCACCGACGATCAGTTGTGCCCGCTCTGAGGCAGAACGGCCGGGGAGCAGACGTGACCTTCCCAAAGACATACCGGAGGACCACGCTGCACCGGGCTGGTCAAATGAAGGCTCATCGCGGCCACAAACGGGGCTGAGCAGTGAAGGTTTTCAGTCTGGAGTGTGGTTTGCACATCCTGCTCTGAGAGGGGCAGCTGGGAAGAGCTGGGATCCTTCCCATCCTATCACCTCGAATAGCTCCAAATCGAGGTGGAAAAGCACTCCCTGCTTTGCTCATCTGCATTGGATCATGGTTTTCCAAAGGCTTCCCATGCTGTCTGCCAGCTGATCCCGCTATGAGTGGCAGCGGGAGGGGAGAGGACAGCAGCATGCCGAGAAGCCCTGGGCAGTGCCCCCCATGAGAAGGACAGGAGTGGAGAAGAGATGGAAGCCAGGGAGAATTTCGAGCCCCGTGGGTGTTGGTGTGTGACAAAGCAGCGGCGGTGGCAGCAGCATGGTCAGATACTCTGAAAACTCAGCACAAAGATGGCAAAGCAAGCATGAATCCTCAGTTTTACAGTGACTTCCAGAGATGCTGCCCCCCCCCACCACCCCAGGCCTGGGGACAGGACAAGTCCCCCATGGAGTGGGGATTTGAGCCACCACTCCAACTGGTTTCTCCTAAGCTAACTAGACATCTATTTTCAGCACAAGGAAGTCTGACTGAAAATAGAAGGGAGGGGGAATGGACCAAAAAAAGTTGACAAAAATACCCCCCAAGTATTCTAGAGGCTGCGCTGGCTCCGTTCTAGTCTGCTGAGCATCAGGGCAGAAAGCCTCTCCCGGCTCACGGAGGAAAAGCTCCGAGGTAATCTCTTGCTGTCCTGTAGCCTGCTGCGGATGGAGAAGGATCTCCCCTTTGCTTCCCACCCTGAACTGGAAGGTGGCTGCCGTTCATCCCAGTACCACAGAACGGGATGCGGACTGGGGCTGCGGGGAGGAACTGGTCCTCTCTGTGGCTGCACGGGACCGGAAGGTCGCCCTGGCCGAGATGCCCGAGATCAGAGACCAAACCCCATTCATGGTGTCAACACTTCTCTCTGTCCTTGTGCCTCTGGAAGCAAGGGCTGAACGTACCTTGAGCTACAGCAGCAGAGCAACGTTGAGCCCTGCTCAGAACAGCCTCTGGCAACTCAGTGAGCCATCTCCAGAGTCTGTGGGTCACCCCCTCACTGACTCCTTCCCCCTGTGCCGGGAGGAGCCGGGCACCTCTGGGCCCAGCTCCTGCCACCTCACTGCTGCAAACCCCTGGAGATTCTTTGCTGAAGTGTGCTTAGAAACACAGCGCCATAAATGAAACCCCAAATGACGAGCACGTAGGTTAAAAGGAAAAAAATAAGCAATCAGAAACCTCAGTAATAACAAGCAAGTAAAAAACACCCAGACGGGCTTAGAAGTCATGGAGCAACGTGTGTCATTCCCTCTGAGCAAGTGGGCTTCATGGGAAAGGCCCACTGTGCCAATCTGGAATGAGAAGTCACATTCCCCTTGAAGGTGTTTCACAGGTTTCCTTCATAAAAGCTCCAAGAAAAATCCGCAGTGTGACTGGCTCTGGAAAACCAGCTCTGTCCCTTTGCTGGGAACATCCTGCCCCCACCTCCACCCCCCCTACAGAGACTCTGACTGAGAGCACATGGGAACTTGCATTGTTTTGCTGCTCTTAAAGACAGAAATCTCCTTTTCGGATGGATTTCTAGGGCTCTTTACAAGAAGACTGGAAACCTCTGCAGCGATAAACACCTTCCTGGTCAAAATGTGCATGGGGGTTCCCATTAAGATCCAGAGGAGTTGGGTATTAAACAAGCCAGGAGTGGTACTTCCCAGTGGTACCAGCTGGCACTGCTGCGGCAGCTTGTCTTTACTCTGCTTGGATTCAACAACTCTTTATTTTCAGACATGAAGGGAAATGGCTCACAGGTCCCTCGGCTCCGTGACCTCCTGGCTCCCTGCGGAACTGCCACCCAGGGAGACCTCCCGCACCGACGAGGGTGGCAGAGCGAGCGCTGCCGGGGGCTGGGCTTTGGCCAGGGGTCAGCGTGGCTTGAAAAACCACACAAACCCCTCTGTTACAATACGGGGGTTGGAGGGAGGTGGCGGGTGGACTGGGACAGTGGGCCGGAGTATTCAGTACCAAAAGAGAACGATATTTGGATTAAACTATTCAGAAAAATGTCCCGGCCCTCACATCTCTGAGCACAAGCAGCATCTGTGATTCTTCACATTTGTCAGCTGAAACCTCACATCTACTTCCCTGCCCAGCATGAGAAAAAAAGAAATCAAACCCAAAACCCACCCAGCAAAGCTGGGATCTTGGCTTCTAATGGGATGAAGTCTTTTAGAGCCAGTCTCATCTAACATTTCAATCACTTGAATCTCTCTAATCTTATCACAAAAGACTTGATTCTCTGTGCACCAGCCAACTCGCCAGAAACGTCACCCTAACATCTGCTACAGGAGCCAGAGCCCATTTATCCTCGCAGAATCACGGCGGCTGGATGGCACTCTGCGTGCAACCCAGGGGCTCTGGAGGGCTGTGGAGAGGCCTCTGGTCTTTGTGCTCCTGGAACAAGTTGATGCCAAGGAACAGACACCTGCCACAGATGGGAAAGGGCCCTTTTCCTCGCCTGCCATGGAAAGGTGCCTGCGCAGCTCTCTCTGAAGAGCGAGGGATCGTCAGCTGCAGCTCTGGTTTTCTCCTTCCCCGCGTTACGAAGCCGTGAACACAGCACCACAGGCACGCACACAGACAACGTTCACACACCGGTGCACGAGAGATGGCTTTCCGCCCGTGGGGAAGCACGAGGGACATTTAGCCAAGCTTCAGAAATGAAACATCTTTGACAACGGGGAGAAAAGGAAGCCTTGGAACCCAGGACTTTCTCCTGAGACAGCAAAAGAGACACAGAAGGACGGACAGTGTCCCAGGCTGCTGCCAGGGCTCTGTGCTGCTGCTACCCTTGTCTTCCAAAGGCCTGTTTTTTGATACTGTAAAACTGGAAGCGCAGTTCAGACAAACAGATGGCACAGAAAAGGGATGAGATGGGCAAACACTGCAAGAACACAGAGAATTTGGCAAAAAAAAAAAAATAGTAACAGGAACGAAACAGAATTGGAAAGGAAAGCGACAAAAGAGAAAAAATAAAAATGGGGGAGGGGGGAAATGAAACCAACAGGAACAAAAACACACAGGAACTAACTTTCAAAGTCAAACTCAGGGTCACTGAGAGGGCTGCTCAGACCAGAATCTGCAGAAAACAGTAAAAAATAAATAAATAAAATATACACTTTTTTAAAAATTTCATGCTAATAAAGAAACAAAAACCAACATAAATCTAAAGAGGAAAAGAAAGTTATTTTTTGTGCTGATTAGGCTAGGACAGATCTCCGAGATGTGCTAGGCTTTCCCCTCTCCGATGCAGAGGCACACTCCCATTCCCACTCCTCCCTGTTTTCCTGCTGGGGACAGGACAGGCTCTCCGCTTGCTGGACCCTGGGTCATCTGGCTGGAGGAGAGCCCACAGACCCTAAACCACGACCTATTTAACTCAAGTGGCTTTAATTCAGACAGCACCTACGGAGTCTTCCCCTCCAAACTGCACCACAAACTCTCCATCATCACCAACACACTTCAAGCTCTGATTTTCCATCCGTTTCCATTTTCACCCAACTGCTATCAGAATTCTGTGGGAGGCAGGTGACCAACTCTCCCAAATCCTTTAAAACCTTTTACTGCAGAATAAACTAGCTGTATAGCAGAATGAACTAGCTAGATGAACCCTTTGGCTAGATAAGCTTACAAAGACAAGGTGGCAGCATCTTTCTAAAGCCAGACTGGACAAAGCCAGGCAGTCCTTTGAGATCTGCAGAACTTGGCCTAGCAGAGCCTCAACAGCAGGTCTGCATGTCTTATCGACCTTTTACAAGCCTCTTAGACCAAAAATTCAGAGGTACTGCATGACCAAACCAGCAGGGTCAACGGAAGACAGACTCACTCATCTACTGATCACGTTAACGGAAGCTCGGAAGTGCCCCTGGCTGACCCAACTGTGAGGACAAGAAATACCCAGTAAGGGAAACACATGGAACAGCACTTCCAGATGCTGCTTAGCACCCAGGCTAAGCTGGATGGCCACAACCTTTTATTTTTATTTTTATCTCAGCATGGGTTTCACGTGGGGGACTGCAGCTCACTCGCTCGGGTCTCACATCACCACCTGGAGCACCCAGAAGCCAGCCTGAACACTCCTGTTTGCACCCAGTACCTAACAATGAGCCCAGACAAACGCCAACTGCTGCTGAGCTGCAGCTGGGGACACTCAAAAGGTCCCAAACACCTCCACACTCTCCTGCAAGAGCACACTAAGAGCTGATTTAGGGACCTAACTGCTGCTGAACTGCTCTGCATTCAGCCCGGGCATGCTGGATTGAACCCGCTTCCCATCCCTCAGCTGAGACCCAGTCGTCCCTAAGCTTGGGCTGATACCAACGGGCTGTTCCTAACTCTTTTGGTGTGAAACCCTCAGCTCAGTGCTGCCTTTGTGCTTCCCCAAAGATCCCTGCCCTCTGGGTACCTACTGCCTTGCCAACCTCCCGCTACAGAAACTCAGACAACGCTAAGGACAGGACTGGGATGGGAAGGGGAAACAGGAGCTGCAGAAACATTACTAACAAGCACAAAACAGCAAAAAAATACAAACGAACTGAAAACAACAGCCAGCCCCCAAAAAGCACAATAGATTCCCTTCCAAATCCTCAAGCACCAGGAACTCGGACGCAGAGGTGGGTACCAGCGCGCAGGCACTGCTCAGCATCTCCAAGTGTCGTCTGCCTGGGCCAGGCCGTGTCCGTGGTGGCTCACAGAGGTGCCATGCAGGCAGCTTAGACATGCATGTGCACGGGGACACACGTGTGCAGAAAGGAGGGTGCATCGAGCCTCTCTGCCCGGGAGTCAAGTCAGGTACGTGTTCGCAGGGATGGCGTCCTGCACTAAGCGAGGAGACGTGGCCTTGTCCGCGTGAAGCAACCGAGGGCCCTTCTCTCCCCGCACAGCCCACGGGGCAGGCCCGGCTCCTCACAAGTGTTTTGGCACGTTTGCAGAAAGCACCGGTTACAGACACAGCTGGAGCAGGGCTTCACGGCCACCGTCCCTGGGGATCAGCCAGTGAGAGGCACGGCACTGCGCGGCAGCGTGGATGGCCTGGCAAGCTTGGCACGGCCACGGCACTTGCAGCGGTGTACTTAGCCCAGAATTTAGCACCAATTTTAGCTGGGCATCCAGGAAAGCCCTTCTTCCTGCCGTGCCAGCGCTGGGCAGAGCCTGTGCAAGGTCCCTGTGTTTCCCAGGAAAGGTTTATCTCAGCAGCCTCGCTTAGCACAGACAAGGCTTTGAGGCTCCTTGGCTGCCTCCTGGGTTAGCACTAGGTCCCAAAGGCAGCACTGCAGGCAGGAAGGGGTTAAGGAAAGGCCAGTTGATCCACTCCTGCCTTCCCAGGGAGAAAGGCTGGTTTGCAGCCAGTTACCTGGAGTTTGGAAGTTGATGCGCCTCATTTCCACAGGGTCCTTAGGGTGGTGAGGGGTGATTTCGGCGTTGTTCAGGAGGCATTTTGTCCGTGGCTCTGAATCTTTCCGTTTGCTTTAAAAAACAACAAATGAAATGAAAAAAAAAAAAACCCCTAAAGACAAAGCATCTTAGCTTATGGGCCTTCTAGTCTTTTCAGCTACTCAAGATGCGTCCAGACCTGAGCAAAGCTCCCACCAACATCAGGGCCAGATGCAGCTGCATAAATGCCTCAGAAAAGGGATGTGGGGTTGGGAAGGTTTTGTCGGCGCTGGATTCAATGGGTTGACTACGGCCCAGCAGCCCCTCAGCAGCTTTCAGACAACGTCTGTAAGTTCCCCCTTCCCCAGCAGCACAGACAGGCAGCAAGAAGCAGCTGAGGTGCTGTGAACTCCCAGTTCAGCCTCCACTGATCTCTGCAGAGCTCTGCAAGCAGAAACCTTCCAATTCTAGCCAAGCCATTGTCAGCCTGGAAGAACCAGAGCCAACATCATCATTTGGAAAAGTACAGAATCTCCTGGCTGTCACCTTGGACGTAAAGTACCGATACGGCTGTGTTGGCTTGTGTAGGAGCTCTCAGTGCCTTGTTGCAGACAGAGGAGTCAGAGAAGTGGTTTTCAAACCTTTCTGATCTGCAAAACCCTAAATCTGGGTTCAAAAAACAGTAGCCACATCCTCTCCCATCACAGCTGTGCCTGCTGAGATCTGTCTCACCTCCCTGCCAGAAGCTGCAGCCCGCTCCAACCTGCCAGCTGAGCTGCACATGGAAGCGCTTCCCGATATATTTTGCTCAAAATGGGTTAGGTGAGCCGAGGCGGTTGAAAAGTCATTGCTGACCTGGCTCATTCTCCCTGAAAAGAGCCTGGAAGTAAAGCCCAGTGCTGATCTGAAGATGTGATAACCTCTGGCAAGGGAACAGTGACAAGGTGCTGGGAGGAGAACACCTCCGCACCCTGAGGCTTGCAAATGTTGTCCTGGCCCTTCCAGCAAGATGGGTCTGGAGCTCCTTAACTCTCCTGCTTGGGTTGCCCAGAAGCCTCCAATAATAGCCCTGCAGCAATAATGGCAATTACTTAGGCAGAGGGGAGGTTATTCAGTACATTTTTAGCTGTCTCTTAATGTCATTAATAGCTAGAAGAAGTGGCATGAGCCCTGCCAGCACTGCATGGGGCAGCATTTTGGAGTAACACCACTTTGCAGTTTGGGAGTAGTTTATTTTTGCCACAGTTCTGAAACTGCTGTCAACAGTTCACTGGCTAAACCCATCAGTTACTTCCAGTGAAAGCTCTCCCAGCCTTGGAAGTGGTTCGAAATAAGTCTCATTTGTGCAGTCATAAACGAACTCTGTTAGAAGTCCCTGGCTGATGGGGCAAGAACAGCTTTTGCAACGGGGTGAGGACAGCTCAGCTGCTGAGATTCTGCTGCCAGTGTTCCAGTGGCTCAGGGACAGCCAGTATGGAGCAGTCAGACACGGAGAAAACCCGCTTTCACCTCCGACTGCCACACAAATGGGTGTTTCTCTGCTCCATTAACCCAACATTTTATGAGCCGTTTACTGTCACTGCTGCTCAGCTTGAGAAAGGGCCATTCTATTTAGGAATGGACGAGCAGGAGAAAGCTGGGCTTTCTTTGCCTTTTGTGCCCTGATTCAAACATGGCCCGGTGCCAGCCTGACCCAGGGCGTCTGTCAGGACAGCTCTAATGGTAGGACCTGTACCAACAAAGCCCCATCGCCGCAGCGAACACTGCCTAACGCACAGCCAGCCCAGCAAGAAAGAACCTAAATAAATGGCAAATCTGGTGCTCTTACCTGTCTGGCTTGCTGTCCAGGAAAGCAGTAAGTGGAGAGAAGACAAGACAAATGTTCAGGTTAGAAAGGACTTGCAGATGAAAGGGGAAGCATTTGCTCAGCTCTAACCCTGGTCACACTGGTGAAAAGTGGGACCAGCAAAGATGACCCGTTCAGAGCAGTGCTAACCAACAGGGACCCGCCTGAGCCCCAGAGCCACTTGTGTGTCCAGCAGCTTCACAGATGCAGAAGAGACACAGATGAAGTGAAGCTTCACTTCAGCAGCTTCACAGATGCAGAAGAGAGACCATGTGCATAAGCAAACACACCCGTGCAGATGACAGCTGGAGCAGGGTTAGGAGAGGTCCCTCCATCCTGCATGCTAGATGTCCCTGCTAAGGACATCTCTACACTGGCCACAGCTGCCATCCTGCTGCTTCTCTCCCTCAGCACCTGCTTCCTTTCCTGTCCTCTTTCATTGCAGTGTGGCCTGGGTGTGCTCAAGCGGCCCCCATTCCCATACAAGACCCTCTCCGAAAGCCAAGGATTTCCAGGGGTTGTTCCTTCCTGCCCTGCTGCTGCTCATCTCCCAACTCCAGCTGAAACCCAGTCTGGGAACAATGGAGGTATCTGCCGATCCACAGCACGAAGGTGTTTTCTCGCACTGTGCACACGCAGAGCACGGGAAGGGGAGCCTGAGGCTGTGGCTGTGAGCAGTTCTTCTGGAGGAGACGGGCAAGAGACCTGACAAACTCATCGCACACATGCCACAACAGACTGTCTATAGACAAGCACAGCTTTACTGAGAGTGCCATGGGGTAGATGCTGAAGCAGCAAGTCCCTGCAACCCACTGAATCTCTCTGTGCCAGTCAGACCCTTCCATCTCAGCATTTCTGCCTCCGGGCTCCTTGCTCTGGTGCTGGTGGAAGGATTTACCCTCAGCTGACAACTACAGGACCAAGGAGGAAATTCCCTTTAGGGGCTAGAGCTGGGGACATTCTGAATGGTCAGAATGTGGAATGTGTAAGAAGCATCTCTTACTTTTTGTAGAGTAGAATGGCAATGACAATGCAGATGATGAACACCACAGCCAGGACGGGCCCGATGACCCAGATCAGCCCTTCCTCTCCATCAATGATTGGCTGTGGATCCGGGTTGTCCAGCTGGATGGGGTCGGAGAAAGGACTGGCAGCAAAAGTCTGGAAGACATGAAAGATTGTGAAACAGAGTTCAGAGAGGGAAGGGGGACTGAAAACAATGGGAAGCATACTGTATCCACAGGAGAAACTGTTGGAGAAGATGTGAGCTGTATTCAGCACAAACCAAGTAATATCAGAGAAAATGCTCTCTTTGATCTGTACAAAAAACTCTGGTCTGTGACATCCGTGTGACAGGTACCTGCCTCCTCCAGTGCTCCAGGCAAGACAGACCACTAGAAGACCACATTCACATGAAGTTGTAGACTTGCTCATGCCTACAGCTCACCTAATCTTTCAGCCAGGAAGGTGCTTTTAGAAACGCAGTTCACTGTGCCTCTGCTCCACCACATCCCTGAGCCCTCTCCACTGCCACACTTTCTCCAAGCTCTCATGTAACCATTTGGATTTTGACAGTCAGATGGGATTACAGAGAAAAAGGGAAGGGATTAGAATCATAGAATTAGCGCTTAGAAACAGTCTGGTCTGGTGACTGAAAAAACCAACCCTTACAATCAAATATAAATTAATAAAATGCAGTATGTCTCCTCTGCTGCCTCTGCAGTGAGCTGGGCTCTTGAGGAGAATGTGAGGCACGTTCAGACCCATCACAGTCCTAATGGCCAGGCACTGCCTGCTTGTTCTCCTGAGTGCTGCAACCCCCCTGCCCCAGGAAGGCTGCATTCCCTCCCATCTTACACAGAAACAACAACACACAGAGAATGGCATGTCCTGGTCTGAGAACGGGAGATCTGGGCTCTGGGTCCTTGAACTCCATCAGCCCTCAGCAGGACGGAAACGTGGCTGCATTCTGGGGAGTCGCTGTGAATCCAGGCCGTTGTGAGCGGGAATGCAGTACCTTGTTCTAAAGCAGAAATTACCACAAGCTGCAGTAATCCGATTGAGAAACCCATTCAGAAGCGTGTCAGCCTAATCCTTTAATATCAAATACACAACTAAATATTTATTTGGGGAAAAAACCTTTGAAAATCCTTAATTTCGAATAGCTCCCTGCTACAACTCCATAGGGGGATTTTAAAAACAACGAAGTATTAGGCTGCTTCCTATTGTGCGTGAGGGAGGAGACAGGTAAATATTCAATCAGTTGTTTTCATAAAGCCACACACAGCACCACTGCAATCAGAGGTGCTGAAGTGGTAAAAAAAAGCAGAGCGCACATGTAGTTTTCCATAAGAAAACTGCTCCCCTCTTTGCCTGGCAGGGAACTTAGGAATGAGCAGGGCATGTGACATCCCAAAGCAGGATGTCTAGGGTCCTTGCTCTAAGGAATACAAGGACAGCCTCTACAAGAAATTACTCTTTGTAGGTTTGACCTAGGGATCTCTGAACTTGAGTGTAGTTCTGAGTGGAGAGTTCAGAGCTCCACGCTCTGGACTCAAATCTGGAGTCACATGTGTAGCAAGTCCCGCCTGTGAAGACTGGTGAAATGCAGCAGCAGCGCACAAGACGCTTGTGTCATCAGCCTGTCTGCTCGGAGGAACACGTTTTTGCTGCAGGCAGACACAAGCACAAACAGCTCCAGCAGCCACACGCAAAAGCTTCACAGCTGGACTGGAAGGTCTTTACAAAGCAAAAAAAAAAACCCTCCAGCTCTGGTGGGAGAGTTACGGGGAATGCCAGGAGGGCAGCGGGGCAGCTCGCAAGGGAGCAGATGCAGAAGCATCTCAAGAGGGCAAGGGAAAGCGGGCAGCACTTACAGCCTCTGGTTCCTGCAGCACTGCCAGGATGAAGATGACGTACTTCTGCCCAGGCTCCAGGGCTCTGTTCTCGAAGTTGTCGTAGTGCTTCATGTCCCCCAGGATGAAGTGGGAGGGGAGGGAACGAAAACGGGCCGCAATGTAGGGTTTGGGGAAGTCTAGTTGTCGGGAGTGACGCAGACTTCGTCGTCGGAGCCTGGCAATGTCCTGAATGAGCTGGAGGAAGCAAAGGAACACTGTGAGCTCTGATACCTTCAGGATGGAGAACCAAACCATCCCACTTGGCTTGGCCTGGCCTCAGCTACTCAGAGCATGGAGCAGAGGTGCCCCAACCCCCCCTTCCCAGAATCTCGGGTCCTCATCACACCCGTTACAGCTGTGTGCTCTCTCCCTGCAGCTGGCTTCCCTTTCACCCACACTCACCTCCTCCAGGTCCATCTCCTCAGGGCTGCCCAGGGGGTTGAGGAACTGTCCTCCCCGGGACTTCCTTAGAGGCACCACCACGATGTAGTAAGCCCTAAAAGTTGGGAATAATCAGAAGAAATAGGAGGAATTAGATTCCTCCTTTGAGCCACAGAAGATGACAGGCACACACTGCTGGTGGAAGGCTAGGTTTGGCCAAGCAGCCCCACTGGCCCAACCCAGCAAAACCCTTATTTTTAATTTAGCACAGTACTTATTTCTGCTCCTGAAACGAGCCTGGATAGTGGCAGCCCTATACAAAACGTCTCCTTATTTACTACCTTTGCATTTTTTGGCATCCCTGTTAGCTCTGGGAAGTAGCTCCAAAAGACAACAGTAAGCAAGGCTAAAAATGCAAGGAACACATGCCTTGCCACTGCCCTTGGGGGTTTGTACTGCGGACTCCAACCATCAGGGCTGACCCCCAAAACATAAACTGAGGACCCCATGTTTGCAGTTCATCAGAAACCTACTGGACAGGCACAGAGCTCTTCACATCTGGGAAAATCACCACCACGTTGCCATCAGCATCAGGCTTGTGGGTCACCTCTGGCTTCTTCGATAACATGTCGGCAGCGGTCCAGGCAGCGACGTTCTGCTGCAAGCCACCCATGCTATTGCCCCGGTTCATGAGCACGAAGTTGTAGAACGTGCGGGGCTTCAAGTTGGTGATGAGCTTCTTGGTGGTGCGGCCGTCCACATCGACATTCAGCCCGTTGTACTGGATCTGTGGGAAGCAAAGAGACAGCAAAGCTGTGCCATGAGCAAGGCTGATGCTGTTCAAGCAACCAAACTCCATCCTCCCCATCGCGTCAGTCTGCAGAGACCACTCAGCTGTGCCCTGCTCCACCCAGCTCTGCCGGAGCTGGAGCAAACACAGGAGTAGGAGGGATTCGAGCGGGAAGCAAGAGGTCTGTTGGGCCCACCGCACTGAGGTGTCCCTCAGTATATGACAGATGCCAGATAAAGCCTTGGGACTTTCTCCGGGAAGAGAAATTTTTATCTGGAAACAGGAAAATCATGGTAACTTGCCTAGGGAGGCAATAATTTGGTAAGAGAGGTGGGAATGCAAACCAACAACCCTCATTTTCAACCCATTTCCTTGATTAACCATTATCTGCCCATATCTGAGAACTGAATCCAGAATTCCTGCCTCTTACAACCTCTTACTCACACTGGCAGACAAGATTCCCAGAAAAATGAGAAGGAACACAGTTCTGACTCCTCCCTTCCACTTGCCTTGTATGGGGTGGGAGAGTTGTAATTCTCAGGAAACTCCCAGCTCAAAAGGACAGATGTCTTTGTCACCATCTTCACCTTGAAGTTCTTGGGTAAAACTGCTGAGAGAAAAGTGAGGAGGAAGGGGAGAAAGGAGAAGTAAAGGCAGCAGAGGGAAGGAAGAGCAAGAAAGAGAAGGAAGAGAATGTCAGGCACTGGCAAGAAGGCCTGCCAGTCTGGCTGCTGCTCGAGGGGA
>NW_010266460.1:29645-43353 GCF_000690775.1 Eurypyga helias
TCCACACTTTGCTTGAATTTTGCCGAGGTCCATCTCCCAGTGCTCCCTGTCCCCATGCCTAACCCCAGGAAGGGTGCGTGGCTCTGCGCACACTCTTGTGGGTCTGGGTGGCTGCTGCAGGAACGAGGTGCTGGCTTTCTGAGCATGCTCAGGTGAGGAAACCCATCCCAGCTCACGCTTTGAGGTTTTTTGATTTTGCTCTTTTCTTTTGTCTGTTTGCAAAAGCTGAAGAAAATGCTCTTCCCACCTGTACAGCGACTGGCCCCCCGCTTCAGGTGCCAGTGAAAGAAGGGTGTCCGGACTTAACTTAGAAGAAAGCGGTAAAAGGGACTTACCTGGCCCAAGGCAGAGGGGAGCTGAGGGACTGAGTGCGAAACCAGTGCTTTGCATTTACTCACGAGCCTGGCTGAGCCTGGCTTGACCTCTCCAGCTCTCTGCCTCCCGGCACCAGCCCCGGTTACAAGGAGAGAGAGGGAGGAGAAACTGGTAAGTCCTACCTTGATCCAGCTGGAACGTCCGATACTGGACAGTCGGGCTGTACGGCCCGGGGCCTTTACTGGTGTGAGCACGGATTTTAACGTCATAGGCGGTGTTGGGTTTGAGGCCGTTGAGGGTGTACGAGTTCTCTGGGGAGGGGGGCAGGTCTTTTTCCAGCGGGTTGCCGGGAGAACCGGCTTCCCGGTAGGCCACGGTGTATTTGACGATGGCTCCGTTCCTCTCGGCCAGCACGGGGGGGAGCCAGCCAAACTGGACCGACATGGAAGTGATGTTGCTCGCCTCGAGGATTTGGGGATAACCCTTGGGGATGTCTTCAGGGGTGGTGAGTTCCTGCACAGCTTCCTCCCCAAAGCCAGCCCGGCTTTTCACGGCCAGCTTGAAAACATACGTGGCGCCCTTATGGATGCTGGGAGCGGTGTACTTATCCTCCAGGGCTGTGAACTCCAAGGTAGCCAGGGGGTCGACATCCTTGCGGCCAAACTGGAGCCGGTAGCCCATCACCTGGCCTTCCGCACCCAACGGAGGCCCCCATTTCACCAGAAGAGTGTTCTCCTCCGTCTGGTGCACAGACAGGATGGGCTTCCCTGGGACTGGGAGAGAAGAGATAGACTTTCAGTCAAACTTGGGACCGGATGGCTGGTGAGACAGGTTCCTCAAAGTGAGGTTTCAGCTCGACTGGGTGTACTTCTCCCTCCGTAAAACAGGCTGCTGCTGCCCACCCCCTGTACAGGTGGATGGTCTCCATCCAGTTTTGGACATGAGATGCATTGTGAAGTTCTGACACATTCCTGGATTAATTTTCTTCCTTCTTCCAGGATGGAAAGGTGTGCATAGCTCCTCCCTTATCCCTGGATCACATACTCTCCCACAGCAGGCACAAACAAACTCAGGAGTCCTGATTCCCAGCCTCCTGGCCCAATCACCCAAGCAGATTGCTTCCCAGGGCAGGGAAGAAGGAACACAGGAGTCCCCCAAACTCCCATCCTCTCTCTCCGTTACACAGCACAACTCATGCAGAAAGAGACTGGAACAGATTGGCTCAGGCTGGGAAGTCCAGAGCAGCTGAGGGTGAAGTAATGAAGGATGGGAAAGGAAGGCTGGGCAGCCCCGGGTCCTGAGCAGCAGGCACGCAGCCAGCTAAGCGAGTCTGGCAGGCATCTGATCACCCAGCTGGGTACAGAAAGAAGGAAGCACACAGAGAGTGGAAACAGAGCCCAGAATCCGTGCAAGGCAGAGGGTAGGGTTGCTGTTTACTCTGTGCAATTTCTCTCCTCTGAAGGAAGGGAAAAGACAATGTTGGTGTGTTTTCAGTCAGCTCCCTCCTTAAGCTGCCGGTTAGTTCCTCCATGTTCGGGGGGATATTGCAGGAGCTCAGCAGTGCCATGCCTCTGTCTAATGAGCCCTGGCACGTCCCGACTGTTAAGCAAGCCCACAGCCACAGTTAAATGACATGTGTAGGCCCAGAGGTTCCTGAAGCTGGAGAAAGCAGAGCATTAATTCCAGCAGCTCACGCGTCATTTACACTCAACTCCACCATTAGCGATCTAATGTCCTTCTCTCTGCCTTGGTATTCCTCCTGGTTGAACAGGAGTGGGAGAGGGAGTGGAGTTAGGAGAGCTCCCGGCCCACTCTCGCAGCACGACGCCGACGGAGGGTTGGCACGTTGGAGAGCGGTAGCGCGGCTGGGGGCGGCGCGCGGGGGCCTGTGGCAGGGAGCCTGGCAGAGCCAAACTGGGGGAACTGCTCTGCCTGCTGCATCGACTGACATCTGAACACGGGGACGAGGGGCTGTCTGCGAAACAAACGCTTTATTCGTTCCGAACTGCCAGAGATGGCTAGGGAGCAGTGCTGGGAGAGCCTCCCTGGGAATGCCTAAGGAACACATTAAAGAGACGAACAATGCCATTACCTTCATGTTTTGGCTTTCATCACCAATGTTACTGTAATCAGCTGAGCTTGAAAACAGTACATTTGTTTAGCAGAAAGGTGAGAAGAAAGCCGAGGGGTGAGGGGGGGAGAAGTGTTTTATTTTGCAATTGGTTTGGACAGTAAAGGAGAAAATTGGATATATTACTGTATTTAAATTCGGCCCCTAGCCCTGAATGATAAAGAAAGAAATCTCTCCTCTCAGAAGGTATATTGACTCGACACTGCAAAGAAGATAAGAATGTTACTGAGCCATTTGAAAGATTTTTTTTAAAAACAGCTATTTCAAGTTGGGGGAAATTGAGTTTTGGGTAATAGCTGGTGCGGTGGAGAAAACATCCCTCTGTGACTGATCACCTGCACTGCAAATCCTAATGGGGAGAGATGAGGGAGGTTGACAAGAGAGCGACAAGGGAGGGAGGCAGAAAGAAGAGCTCTGGGAGAGAAAAATGAAAAGGGTAGAGAGCCTCGGGAAGAAGGAAACACGATGAGAACCAGGAAGCAGGGAGAAGAAACATGGGCAAAGCCAGAGGGGAAGGAGAAGAGGGCAAGTGAAGGAAAAGGTGTCGGACAGCACACTGACACTACCAGGCGTGAGGACAGGAGCCTGGATGCTGACATCCAAACGGACCCAGCGTAACGTCTGCAAGAGCTGGTGTCCTGGAAAGGAACACTGTTCTGTGCACTGTTCTCTTAACTGGGCAGGTGAGGTGAGAGAGAGGCTGAAATCACACTCACTTGGCTGAACACAAGAACATAAAAGGATATGAAGACGTGAGTTAGGGCAGGGAAAAGGCAAGGACATGGAGTGCAGCCGTGGCTCCAGCCCTGTGTGTTCCAGGCCAGGGCTCCTGAGCCCTCTCTGTCCTGTACGCTGAGCTGAGTGTCTGTGCTGCCTCCAGAGTCTGAGCAGAGGTTTCCAGGTTAATTATGCTGTACTGACCAAAGGCCTTCGGCCCCTGCAGAGACAGAGCAATGTTCTTCCAGAAACAAGGGATGATGTCAGTTTATGCAGCTGTACAGGCTGAAGACAACTGCCCCAAAACTGAGAAGAAAATAAACAGAAGCCAGGGGTGGGGAGGTAGCAGACAAAGAAATGAAAAGGGGAGAAGGTCATCATCGGACAGCAGAACAGAAGAAACAGCACGAGAAAGATGGGGTGAGAGAAGGTAACAACAATCCAACAAGAGATGGACAGGGCGAGGGACAGCTCCAGGTCTCGGCACCATAGGCTCCCCCTCCTGCACGGAACCCTTCCCGTTCTGTAGAGCAGAGGTTTAGCTGCAGGAACATAACCCGCAGGGCAAGAGATGGACAGGGCGAGGGACAACTCCAGGTCTCGGCACCATAGGCTCCCCCTCCTGCACGGAACCCTTCCCGTTCTGTAGAGCAGAGGTTTAGCTGCAGGAACATAACCCGCAGGCATGCAATGGAGTGTGTACCTCTCCCTTCCTGCCTGCAGCACATCTGTTTGGAGGAGCAAGGGATATCCTGTTGCCCTTTGTCATTCCTCTGTTTAGGCCCTGCCGTCCTGGCTTGGCACCACGTCCTCTGTACTGAGGCTGACAGACACTTTGCCACGAAGAATAGGTCAAAGGGAGGAATGAAGCTGGGTGGTTTGTGCAGACAGAGCCCAGGTCCCAGAAACGCTCGTGGGGAAAGGTCAACACTGTCAGTACTTCTCCCTCCACTAGTCCTGAGCAAAAAGGGGACGCAGATTCAGACACGATACTAGAAGAGAAGAGTGGGCAGCATAAAGCCACCACTGTCTTCCTGCTGCTCTTCAGATCTTTGCAAGTCAACACCATGACAGCAGACCTCTGGCTCTCCTGTTCCCCAGGGTACCTGTGTGCACCAAGCATCAAAGTCACACAGTCTCAGACTAGGCAGAGATTCTCTTCATTTCTGATGCACTGGAATTTGCAGCAGTTTAGAATTTAAAGCAATAAACTCATCCTCTGTTTCTGGGTGTGTCTGGGCTTTCTGCAGTACTGAACAGAAAATTATGTCATTTAGTGAGGGCTACATGTGAGGGCTGAAGGGGTTTCTGCCTTACTGGAAGTAATTTTGTCTCTGGGGCATTTGGCATTTGTTTCAAGTCTGTCCTTCATGAAGGGAGTGGGATGAAGTCTGGAGAGAGAGCTTCTTGGCTTTAGGAAACGGGTGAATCCCAGTGGTCCAGGAAAAGCCCCTTACCTGCACCCTTCGTGGTGACCACTTTGGGCTTGCTGCGAGCACCATCTCCCTTCATGGTGTAGGCGGCTACGGTAATGGAATACGCAGTCTCAGGCTGGAGCCCAGCAATGATCATTTCCTGTTTGCGAGATTCCAAAGGGAAATCATGTAAATATTCAGGTACATACACATGGGTAGATCTCTTCTCCGTGCAGGAGGCTCAGCCCTTTTCTAGCATGCAGGAACATTCTCTGAATCTGAAACCATGAGACACTCTGGGGCAACGGGGCAGATGTGGCAATTGGCAGGAGGATGAGCCACGTTCCCTCAGTGAGAGGCAAACAGCCTCTCTGTAAACACGGCATGTCTCTGCAAGGCCCTGGTTCAATGCCTTCTCTTCCAGATCTACCTCTCACACATTTCCTTTCTCAACAAAACCGCTTCAGCCATCAAAACCCTGTTGCGCTCTTCAAAGCGTTCCTCTTCACTATGCCGTCTCAGAGGAGGTCTCAGCAGTTTCAAGGAGATTACAGTTTTTTCTCCATTACCCCCCTCGCTTCTCTCCTCGGAGATATTTTTTAATGCCTTCATAATATTAAAGGGATTGCTTTAACGCAAAGTGCAAGACGACATTTTCTGCTTGCACGCTAAAGCTCTCCGTTAAATCCCCAACACCTCCTTGCTCCATCCTCTATCAGCCTCACCACACCTGGCTCCCAAGAGCTTTTGTTAGAAGACTGGCCTCAAGAACAGCCCTTCCCCAGGAAGGATTCAGCCCTTCAAAGGCTGTGTTGTAAAAGGAATACCCGTGCTAAATTAAACAGGATGAGAGCATTTGCAGCAGGGTTTTCTCCAAGGCCCTGGAAAGGAGGGAGATGTGGATGTTGTGCATGTTTTATGGTTTTCCTCCCACTTCACCCCACACCGCCCCTTTGTGCTTTCAGTATTAAATCTCAAGGCAGCACTTGGGAAAAATATGCTGGTCCTGAAAATGTCTGTGTTGCCCCCAAAGCTGAGCAGGGAGTGGAACAGCAGAACTTCAAAACAGTGGGATTTTGAGCCACAAGTTTGGAAGCCATGAGCTACAGAGACAGGTCTGTCTTCTACACGCCAAGAAACCTGTCTGCTTCCACAGTGGCCACTGACTTTTAGTAAGATTTTAGGCAAGAAACTTTGCCTTTCACGTGACTCAGTTATTCCGTCTGCAAAACGGAGCCCCTCACTTTCGCAGGGCCCTTGGCGACGTCCAGGAAACACGCTTCAGTAGCGCATTATCTTTGGAACCTGCCATTCCAAGAGGGAAATGCTTTCTCCTACTGCTTTGTAGCTCTAAGATCATGGCAACCATTTAGCATTTTAGCAGAAGTAGTAAATGCCAAACAGCCGAGCTGATTACCTAAAAGGCAAAAGGGCCAATAGCAAGTCAGTGTTTTTTAAGAACGAGTATCCAAAATCCTTGGCCCTTTAATGGCAGAAAACAATTGTTCGTGCCCCAATAGCTTGGAATTTATGGGCCTTGGAATACCCAACGCTTTTCAGCCTAGCTATGATTTTCAGACACAAGCCAGAGCTGCTTGCAGACCAGTGCATGCTCAAGGCAGTCCCAAACTCAACGTCCCATCTGCTTCCCCATGGACTCATCTTTCCCTGAGAGCCGAGGGGAAAACCCTGCCGCATCGCTGCGTGCTGAGTAACTACACAATCACACAGGGCTGCAGAGCAAAGTGAACAGGGGGGGGACAATGCGTGGGAACACCACCAACAGGCTTTACAACAGGCACACTGGCACTGCAAAAAAAACAAAGGAAAAGGAAAATTCCACACCACAACAGGAAGTGGGAGAAGGGAAGGAACAGAACCAGGATGGGAGTTTTACTTTTACTTACGTATTCAGCAGTGTGATCTGTTTCCCACTGGGCAGAGAACAAGAGAGGTTTTGCACATGAGAATACAAGAGGGGAAAGAAGGGAAAGACAGAGACACAGCATGAGGAAGGTCCCTGAGCAAGCAGCCACACAAGGTCAGAAGTTACCAGGCCAGCATGAAGGAAGAAGTAGAGTGGGAGAAATTAGTAGATTCCACTGTGGCCTTTGCCTGTTCTTAAAAAACTTCCCAGACACAGGGAGGACGGATGGCATTTAGTTCAGTGCTGGGACAGCAGTTCATACTCTTCCACAATAGCTACTGTCTGGGAGTGCAGATGAACTGCAGAAAGACAACACACACCCTGTCACAGAGACTCCCCTGCTTTCTCCAGCATTGTGTTCCTTGGGATGAGACAAGGCGGCTGGAGCACCCACCCCCTCAACCCTTCCACAAGAGATTGGAGCAGGAGTCCTTACCTGGGCGTCAGTCAGCATGATATCCTTGATCTGGGGCAGCCCCCTGGCCTCTCCGTTCTCCATGCGCACATAGTGGACCTGGTAGCCGCGAATCTGGCCATGCTGGCGGTTCTGGACTGGGGAGCGCCAGAACACTTGGATTGCGGTGGAGTTCAGGACCTCCACCTCCACTTTCCGAGGCGGAGCACTGGGCACTGCGAGGAAGGGAAGGAAGGGGTAAGAGTCACTTGGGGATTTCTATCTGGAGCCTGTCACTTTTCCTATGGGCCATCCTCACTTCTCCTACGGGACATCCTCATTTCTATGGGCCATCCTCACTGGTCCTACGGGACATCCTCACCACCTACGTGACATCCTCACCACCTCTGGGACACAGGGACACTGACTCTACAGCCCTGAAAGGTGGGGATGACTTAACAGTCAAACCAGAAACCCCATCATCTGCTGTGGCCTTTATTCAGTGAAACAGGGAAGCAGTTCTGGGGGATCTAATCCGCATGACTTGGAGATGTGCACGGAAACAGGTCCGTCTCCTAGTCCAGCTATTCTTCCACAGGCTCCTTTGTCACCCGTTTGCTCCGATGGAAGAAAGTACATACTTCCAGATCACATTCTGAGGGCAAAGCCCCTTCCTGAGCCAGAAAAGCTCTGGTCCTGCCTGTGGGATGTGGGGTTGGAGAGGATGGGAGGGGGACTTGCCCTTGGAACCCCCTTGTCTCTCAGGCAGGGCAGGGGGGTTGGTTACAGCTGCTGCATAATCTTAGGACAGGAAACAAGAGATGTCTTGGATGGAATTTGGGCTGAATTGTTGTAAGTTAATGATAGTAACGGTAATAATACAGGGCACGAGAGCTTCCTCTGCAAGGAAACCGTACTCTGAGCAAGGTATTCTATCCATCTGGATGTGGGCAGATGCTCAGGGAAACAGGACCCGTACTGGGGACAAACCTGTTGCCTTTTCAAAAATTCTTTTTTATTTGGGATGGAGGAAGAAAGCCTGAGGAGTTTAGAATTTACTTACGTTATTTACTTGACCTGCATTATTTGAGGGTCCTACCTCACCCTCACAGTGAGGGTGCTCTCCCTCCACACACACTTTCATGGTTTTTTCCTGGTTCTATTTTACTGCAGAAACACAAGAAATTTGAGTCCTGTTTGTGCTGAAAGGCTGAGCTGGGCCACTGAACTGGAGTTCAAACTGCTCGTCACTGAAGGTTTCTTGAAACTTTGAGTTCTACCTTTCTACCACTAAAACCTTGACTCAGAGAGGAGCTGGGAACAAGGAATGTGGGGAAGAACCCTCAGTATTTTCAAACAGTTCGTGGCAGCAACCATCTCCTCTGATTTCATTCCCTTGCTGCCCCAGCCGCCTCTTTGCTCGGTAAGAGCATCTTTTCAGGAAAAGTGGTGCAGTCAAGGCTCAGAGGTCTGATATTAAAAACGCCCATCGCTAACGGGGGGAAGGACAACCCTATGGACCCCCGTCCCAGAGGGACCCGGGAGATGGCAGCAGAGGTGCTGAGCCCACCGTGGGCTTCGGTCCTGCACCACACAAGCCATGAGAAGGGGCTCGACGTGTCCTCCCCAGCATGGGAAAAGCCCACTCCAGGGACTCACATTCCCCAGGGGACTCAGGAGAAAGCCAGAAGTGCAATTACCATCTTCATCTGTCCGGACGACAACCGGCGTGCTCTCCGGGCCCGGCCCCACCTCCGTATGAGCAACGACAGTGATGCGATAATTTGTCCACTTCTCCAGAGACTCCAGTAGGATCTGACTGGTGGTTGGGGGGATATCATTCACCTCCTTAAGCTCCGTGTCCTCCGAGTCCAGCGCTCGATAGTAGACGCTGTATCCAGCCAGGACGCCGTTCTGGCTTTCAGCCGGAGGCGGCCGCCAACTTACCAGAATGGCGGTGGATCTGGTGCTGACGCATTTTACGTCTTGAGGGGGGGCAGACGGTTCTACGAGGGGGGAAAATTCAGGAGGGAAAGGGAAGAAGGGGGAAAAAAACAAAAGATGGGAAAGATAAAAGAAAAAAAAAAGGAAAATGATAACAAAAAAATCTAAAATAAAACGTACAAAAATTTGGTTTAGGAAGATAAAATTAAAAAAGAAGAGAGCTTTTTGTTGTTGTCTTTTTTTTTTTTTAAATGAAAAGAAAAAAAAGCCAACGGAAATGAAACGGGGCGTCAAAACTGAAATGTTGTAAAGCAAAGGACTAGAAGAGCAAGCGGGCTAGCCAAGAGGGGTCTGGCTGCTTCTAAGCGTAGCTGGCACAAAACTAAGTACCCAGTTTTACCCTGTGGAAGACTTTTCCGTTGGCTCCCTGTTTTACCTCAGCCTGGCAAACCTTGCCCTGGCTAGTAAAGCACTTGTTTTCAAACTGCAGTCTCTGGGATCTTGGATTTCTTTGAAGGGATCTGTGAGAAATAAGTAATAAAAGCTAATTTTTTGCCAGGAGGCTAAAATTTAAGAGTCTCTACCTCCAGATGGAAGTTGTTAGTTACCACAGACTGGAGGAGGTGAAAAATCACGGTGGCAATGCCCGGGATATTGCCAAGCAGTGAGCCCCCGGCGTGTTTAGACAGGAGGGTTTTAGGGAAGAGACTTGCACAGGAGCGAGGCGGCGGGTTTGAGAAGGAATTCAGGTCCCCAGAGGGATGGTGCACAGCGGCAGCAGGTCTAACTCCCACCATACTCTCTGCCTAAACTACATCCGGGTATTTCCGAAAGTCCCATGAGGACACCTTTGGAATATGGCCCTGTGCAGCTGCACGTTCCCACAGTGGCAGCAATCAGCTGTGCGAGGGCTGATTTTCAGGAGACGGGAAGGTGTAAAGCACAGCTTTCTCTGCTCACTCGGGTGTTTGCTGACTGCAGTAGGTAATTTTTAGTGTGGTCTGCTCCGTAGGAAGCAGGATGCTGACACCAGCTCCGTCAGACGCTACGTGCCGGGGTGCACGCTGCCACGCCACGGCCAGGCCTCGAGGTATAGGGAGAACTGCAAGAAACACGGGTGACGGAGGTGCCACGGGTCTGGAACCTTGGCGAAGTCTGGACAAATAGTCTGCCACTTCCGCACCCCAAGTGTGACCTGGTCGCTTTGGGAGATCTCAGACCAGGCTTCTTTCAATCACTAATTACAATCCATCAGCCTGGGTAAGCAGAGAGAGTGATGTATTTTCAAGGCAACTCTGAAATCTCATCTCACCCGATACAGTCAAACTGCAATAAATAGCTCTTAACTCTGCAGACACTGCCAGAAACCGGCGTGTCCTTATAAGCCCCCAAAGCATCACCTGCAAGAAGCACAAATCCTGGTCACCATTCCTCATTCCTCTGTTGCCTTTTCATCAGCAACAAGTTCTTTAACTGAGAAATGACCTTTTTCCAACATCTTACTCCCATCCCAGAGTCACACGCAGATGTTTAGGCCCAGCTTGCCTTGAGGACTCGGCTAAAACACGTCACATTTGCCCAGTTTGCACTGGAGAGAAAGGCAGATCCACTACACCGAAGCAAGTGGGTTTTGCAGAAAGGGTAAAGTCCTTCCACTGCAGTGCTGAGCACTCTGTCCAGTAGGACATTTTGGGTGTTGCCTTCCTACTTTGATGCTTCACTGCTACATTTTGGTATTTAAAATGGCAGAATGAAAGTTTTATCCTCAGAAATCCCACTGCAGAGGGTGATGACCCCCGGCCATGGCTAGCCACGCAAAATAATACGAAATATGTTCAAATAAACAAAACCAAAAGGAACAAACTGGAAAACAGAACATAAATCAAGCCAGTAATTCGAAACAAAAAAAAAAAATCAGAAAGGAAATCATAATAAAATAATACTGATATAAAAAGTGACTCCTTCCAGAACATTCCCAGACTGTTTACCTACCTTCCACGCTTCAACTGCTAACTTATAAGACTTTCTTACGAGAGAACGAGAGAAACTGAGCTACGAGGCCAGACCAAGCTCCTGGTGGGTTTCTGCACATGACTGGCTTTTAAAATGCCACCCTGCCCTGTTGCTAGCCCCCATCTGAGTTACTCCCCACTGCCAGCAGAGCCCCAGCTATCGCAGCAATGGCAATTTTGGACCCCAATCTATTCTTTTGCTAAGGTACCTGTCCCGAGACCAGGGCGGCAGATTCCCAGTGATGGATTTCCTTCCCCCCACAGCTCTCTCCATCTGCTGTGATTGATGCCGCCCCGACACCTCCAGAACGGAGTTGCACTGCTCCTTCCCATGCCCCAGGAACAACTCAAGTCCCTTTCAGGGTACGGAGGAAAAGACTCAACTCTCTTCCAGTGCCTGCCCTGATGCTGTTCACTTCTTTTTTCTCCCCATCGGGGGCTGGCGGTATTAAAAGCCACCTTTCCCGCTAAACAGTCCAGCCAAAGCCACCACGGCTGAGAAACCCACTGCAGAGAGGGTCTGACCTGACCTACCCTTTCCATCCTGAACCTCATTAAGCCCCAGTAAGCAGAGCCGGAGCTCCAGCCGGCACTTGGGTTCACTGTCTGCACCGCGGCTGCTGCGCGGCCACGCTGCCTTGCGCACTCACCCTCTACGCTCCAGCACGGGGACCTACCGAGAGGCCCTGGAGCGAGGCCTCCTTTTGGGATAGTTTGCACTTTCTCTGGTCAAAAAGACGGGGTGGGTGGGAGATGGTGGGGGGGAGAAGGCCCAGATCCCACTCGGACCCCCTCCCCGTCACTCTCATGGACTACAGCACCTGGATGAAAACAGCCACCAAGTGCTGGCTGGCCATACTGGAGACACATCTGGGGAGCTCATGGCACTGTGAGATTCCTTCACAATCCAGCCCACCCTGCGTGACCCTGGAGATGCGTGGGGACAGCATCGCGGAGGCGGGAGCCGTCTGCAGGAGGCGAAGTGCCGCAGCCCAAACCGCAGCCTGTGGGCTCACCCTTCGCTGGCAAGGGAGCCGCAGCACCGGCACGAGCCCCCGAGCCAGATCATCATCTCTGTCTGCCGGCCTCTGTTTTTACCAGGCAGACAGCTCTTTGGGAACCCCTCCCCGCCCTCCCCCGGGCTCCAGCACATCCGGCGGTGTGTGCAGATCCACGCACGTGTGTGTGAGCCTGCAGCGACAGGGTGGGCTGTGTTTGTGAATCCGCTTGAGACCAGCCAGTACTCACCTGAACTGCATCTTTTACACGCTTTAAAGTTGACTGTCCAAGCCACAAGAATGACCCTTACTGACCTTGTACAATACAACGTTTTTTAACCCTTTAGGTACCATAGACTTCGCATAAGGTTTGTTCACTTCGGAAGGGAAGGAGAGCAGAGCTAATGGGTGGGGGAAACATCCTTTCTCGGGAGGGAACAGAGGGTAAGAAAGCCCCGTTGTTCCTCTACACCTGCACATGCAGCCTCACAGCACCCACCCTGCCACACCTGTCTGTTGACACATGCTTTGCACTCTGGAATTTCTGAGTAGGAGAGTTGCCACGGAGCCCTGGGAAGGTCATGGCTACGTAGAAAAGGCAAAACAGCTGCCTCCAACCGTGAGATTCTGTTAGTTTTACAATCTACGTCTCTGGTACTTGAAGAGTTAAAACCCAGCTACTTCAAGAAGAAAAAGATACTTTACCTTTAGTTTAATGGATTTTACTTTGGTTATGATGCTCGGGAGGAGCCACCCTGACAGGGAGGTGGAGGGTGTTGTGCAGAAAGGTGTGCAATGCAGGGAGAGCTGCGGCATGCAGGCACATGCTTGCCAGCTGAGCAGGGAGGGGAAGAGCACCGAGGGCCTTGGCAGGCTGCGGGAGGACGAAGGAGGCTTTGCCATTGCAGAGACAAGATGCCATCGTGGTGTGAAACCGCCCAGCAAGAGACAGACAGACAGAGCAGGGAGCTGGTTTCATCGGGCTGAGAGCGTGCAGGCAGGCAAGCAGACAGCAGGAGAGAAAAGAAAGAAGAGCCATGGAGCAGGCCAAGGAGGAGCTGAACGGAAAAGGAGCTGCAGAGGGAAGACACAAAAGCCTGTCCCAAGCCAGAAGGTCTGTGAGCCGAAGGATGTCGCCCGGACCAGGGAGAATTGACTCGTTCCTCCAACAGCCAGCCAGGAAAAAATGGTTCACCGTGTTACAGGACACTGACAGCTCCCAGCTGATGTTCTTAAGAGCGTTAAATTAATGAGGCCACCCCTATGAAAGCTGAGCTACAGAGAAATAATCCAGGCCTCATCCTGGGCAGGTGCCAAGTTAGAAAAAGCCCCAAAGCCTTCCCCTTTCCCGGATCCCCTTCTCTTCACCCTTAAGGGAAAAAAATTTCAGTGTCACTAAGCCCTACTGCCATCAGCTCCCACACCCCTCTTCCAGCTGTTTTTATTGAACCAGACAGCACAGATCCCAGACCCTCTTTTCCTCCCATCCCCACGAACCTCAAGGAGGGAAACCCCTTGGAAAACAGAAGCAGTTTGACACTTATTTATCAGGTTCTTTCAGTTCGTTTTCCCCCACCCCACAGTGATGCTCCCTCTGACAGTACCACACTGGGATCAGAACCAGCAGATCTGCAGCAGTCAGGCAAGGATTTTCTTGATACACAGAGAGAGTAAGAAATTATTAAAAAAAAAAAAGGAAAAAAGGGGAAAAACAGGAAAGAAGAAAACAAAGTATGTTTGAATGGACTGGAGGCCTGAGAAAGCCCCAGTACGGAATTCTGTCTATGCAGAAACAGACTCCCCTTTCCTCCCACTCCTGGGGGGAGAGAAAGAGAAGGAGAGAGACAGGGAAAGA
>NW_010266460.1:43384-44142 GCF_000690775.1 Eurypyga helias
CAGCAGGACGTGACAATTAAAACAGAAAAAGATGGGGCAGGCGCCCGGCCGAGAGCCCGCTGCTCTCCCTTGTTAAGGACTCTGAGAGATGGGAGCAGGCACTCGCTCTCCTCACACTGGTGACCAGAGCCATTTCTGAGTTAGTTCTGCTCCCGGCTACTCCAAACTGCAGCGGAGTGATTTAGTAGAGATGAGAGGAGACAGAAAACACAAAGAACAGCTGCCACAGCCACTCATGCAGTGAAAAAACACCTCATTTAAAAGCAAAGATCTGTGAAAAGCCCAGGTTGAAATATTGCCATCCAGGGTTACTGTCCCCAGGGCAACAGCGAAGGGAGACAATCCATTAAACTAAAACCAGCACATTTTGGTTGCATACGCTCCATCCTGGTGTCATCAACATCCACCCCACCCCCGCTCCCAGCCTCCACATGACTCCTCTCCCGCTCTGCCGGAGCCCAAATGGGCCCATTCCCAGCACTGGCTGGGCCAGCAGACCTTCCTCCCGTGGCTATGAAGTCGCTCATGGAAAAGACCATGAGGACGGCTTTCCCGATGGCTGGTGAAAACGCTGGACTCTTGATTAATCACCTTCCCTTCTCCTCTTCCTCCCGGTTCCCCCACTGCCTCCCTGCTCCATTGCTTGTGCCCCCCTTCCAGACAGCCGCGGGACGGTGGGGTGCTGCCCCCCCTGAGCATGCTCAGCACCTCAACCAGCTCTTCACCGCTCCCCACCCCATCAAGCAAAGGGTTTAACT
>NW_010266461.1:0-5135 GCF_000690775.1 Eurypyga helias
GCCCTTGTGTTCTGTGACTCTGGGGGTATTGCTTGCACCCTTGACAGTGAAGACTGAGGCAAAAAAAGCACTGAGTACCTCAGCCTTCTCCATATCCTGGGAAGCCAGCTCTCCCGTTTCCTTCCACAGAGGGCCCACATTTTCACTGATCTTCTTTTTATCCCCTATGTACCTATAGAAGCCATTCTTGTTGCCCTTGATGTCCCTGGCCAGGTTCAATTCTGTCAGGGCTTTGGCTTTCCTAACCTGATCTCTGACCTCTAATGGCAACATAAAAAGTGACTCCATTTCTCTCGCCACCCCAATTGCTTTTGTTTCAGTCTGCTTCCCAGAAATTGCCTCTCTGAGGAAGTATGAGCAAAGTGTGCCTCCTGCAGTAAGAGGCATCAGCCGCGGGCTCAGCCGACTCTGTACAGGTGTAGCCATGCCTGAAATCCCGTTTAGAAAAGGAAGAATTGGTTCTCTATTCAGCTGAGATTTCTTAGTTTTCTGCTGCAGTGGGTCATTGTGGGGGCTCCCCACACGCTATATCCAAACCACAAGCAATAATGCCCACCCAGGCAGGCTACTAAACATTTCTCCAGCCGTTGGTACCGGTGGTGGTCTCCATGAGGTGAGGAGATGTGTGCAGGCTGATGATTTGTCTGTCTGACCTTCTGGTTTCTGCACCTTCAGTGCTAAGAGGTACAAGAGTAGTCCTATGTTCTTATGCCTTTTAGGCTTTTTAGCATTCAAAGAGCTGACCTGCATGCTGTAATGACACTGCTTACCTCCCATCTGTTAGAAGCCTGCATGCTCACAGAGGAAGCTCTGGATTTGTCCTGCCTGAATCAACACAGCAGAGCGAAGCATGGCCAGAAGCAGAGCACACGGAAGTTCCTGCCTGGCACAGGCATCAGCCTCTCTGAAACATGAGTAATCCCTGTGCAGATGCTGGTTACGTTAGTGACTTGTGCACTTTGTGTGAGCTCCGGCTTCCAGCGATGCTCCCCAGAGAGCTGGGCTTCTTCACTCCCTGGCACAGTGGGATGGAAAGGACTGGCTGTGCTTCAAGGGGAAAAGATATCTTAGGGATTCTTTCCACAACAACAATGATCTTTAGCAGCAGATGAACACTCATCTGCAAAGGAAAATGCAGCTAGTGGATCTGGTTGATGCTCTTCAGTCATCTGAGCCAGCTTTGGGTTTTCTGGCGGGTTCTTGGTCACAGGAGGAGGAGCTCATGGTTCCGCTAGTGCAGCTCCTGAGCAACTCAGCCATGCGTGCTGGTATGCAACTGATGGCTGACATCACACACATACCTGACAAAATCCAATGAGAGTACTAAAGCTGCTTGAGTTAAATGGAAGAAGCAATTAAATCTCCTTTCTGCAACAGCTGAAGCAGTGTAGGCCACAACAGAAAGCAAAGACAACCATATGGAGGTCTGAGCAGAAGCCCTGAAGCTCCCTGGTCATTTGGAAACTACCCTTGCAAAGTGTGTTTTCGCTGCACAGCTGCACAGGACTGGTGCTGGGGAAGGGGCAGAGCTGTGCAGCCGGGATCACAGCGAGGGAGAAGTTGGGTGCTGACTGATTAGGGATTGCATGGGCTTGAGCCCCACAGGAGGCTTGGGTAAAGGACTCTCACTACAAGTAGAAGTGGATTTTTAATCAAGGAAACTGTCATCCCTCTTGTTTGTACAGTGCTCAGGAAACCAGGCTTTGTATATTGTTTCCTGTCACACTGAAGAATATACATGGCTGGTCCTCAGTTTATCCCACTAGCAGAGCCATCTATGCCAAGTCCCATCTGTGAAGGTACCCCACGTGCTAGACGAGATACAGGTTTTCCCCTCCCAGATCTCCCCTGGGCAGAAAAGTAAAACTTTCACCTTGTTCTGTGATGACCATGATGAAGATGAAGAACAAATACTCATCCAGCCTAACTTCAGACCTTAATTAAATTGCTTGACTTAGATCCTGGCAGCCACTAGTCCTGGTGGAGCTGGCAGAGAAGGGCAGGCATTTCTGGCACATGGATCAGACACCTTGGAGGTTGTATCACCCTGCAGAGTTCTCCAAGAGAACAACCTGCTGTTGTTAGGCTCCAAATGCACAAAGCGGGGTGAATTCAGACCCAAGTGACACCCTTGATGTTGGAAATGAAATCTGTGGCATACAAGCAACAGGGTAGTATCTCAGCTGCTGAGCTAGCTTTCACTCTGATGCAAGTTAAATTAAAAGATTCTTCATGAAAAATTACACCCATGTTTAATTACTGTTGTTAATTACTAAGGAGTCCTCACCGCAGAAGAGGACCTTGCTATTTCAGGTGCTGCACAGGCACTACAGACTGGTTCCTGCCAGAAACGTGTGCTCACTTGGCACTTCAATGTGATAAGGCGTTGATCAAAACCAGAAAAGTGTATTCTATCCACGAAAACCAGGTGGTCATACACCAGGTTTGGAGATCACGTTTTCCAGTTTCTGCCGTCAATCAAGGTTTGCATCCTATGAAAAAAACACATTTGCAATGGAGTCCTGGCTTGAGAAAAGGAAGTCGTTGATATGCTGCAATGAAATTTCTGGCTGCATGAACTAAAAAATTAGAAGTAATTTCTGTAAGTGGGCTAAGGGTGTAACAGGAGAAGCTTGGACAAGCAGGGCCGAAGAGACAATCTTGGGATTGCATTTAAAGAGCTGCCTTAGGCATAACATGCCACTGACAGCTGGCCAGGAATACACCAAGCACAACGTCCAGGCTGGTCCAAAGAATCTGCAACCCAACACCGGCAAGCTCGAAGCCAGGACATCACTGGGGAGGAAGGGCAGTGTGTCTGCAACAGGAAGGAAGAGAAGAGCAATAAACAGTTGCAGAAACAAAAAGGTGGATGGAGAACTTTGGAAGATGGGGAGTGATTGGCCATCAGGGGATAGGATGGAGAAGGGGCAGCCTGAAGGACAGCAAATGAAAGAGGAGAGAGGAACGGGCAGTGGGAAGGACAGAAAATAAGCTCAAAACCAAGTTTTAGTATTACTCATTTTGGATAAAAAAATCGGTTTAAATAAGCTCTTGCTGCAAGAGTCCTGTTGTTGTCCTGATGCTGTGACACCATCCCCATCAGAGCACGTGTCCACTGTGCTGTCTTACAAGCTCATCACCCCAATCTGTGTTTATCCCACACAACAGCCCCTCCTGATCCACGCTTGGGAGAGCAGGGAAAGGCAGAGGGCTCTGCACTGCTTCCAGCCAGCAGCGCGAGAGCAGCACCCTCTGCAGTCCTGAGCTCTTCCAAGGGATGACCCAAAGTTCTTCCCAGACCCTGGAACCCTGATGGCATCAGGAGAATGAAGAGTCAGGCCAAAACCCCTGAAAGTGCCTTCCGTGGCTTTGCCCCGATGCTACCAGCAACTCCATGGTTAAAGAGCATTAGTATCTTCCGATAGCTGTCTTCAGCAATTATAAAATTTCATTTTCTTTGTGGTGATGCTGTAACTTAGTGAGCTGGAAACATTCCCAGAGAGGAAAGAGAACTGCACTCAAAAGCCATTTATTTTAATTGTTTTATGAGACACCCATAGGAAATGACAATAAGTTATCTCCAAAGGGGCGGTGCTACAGCATGGGAACTTCTCCTCCCAAAAAGGTACCTCACACTGAATCTCTGACAGATCCACTTTGCCTCTAATGTGCTTTTTCATGCTGCTGTATGGTCTTTGCAGCTGATTGATAGGTTTATTTTCTGCCCTTCATCTAAGATGACTGTTAGTCAGCTTGGCTTGGGCTTCCCCAGACTGCGATAAGAGCAAAGTTGCCAGGAATCCAAGTGATCTTGGAGAAGGGTACTAAAAAGCCTGACTTGCCTGTAACTTGCAGAGCCATAACCTTGGGGACCTGCTATCCTGACCACAGACTGACTGGGAGCGACTGCCAAAAGATGCCAAAGCCTGCTAGATGTGCAGGGTGATACACACCTCTCTCCGTGTGTGTCCAGGGAGCCGGCTGCCAGCACAGCACTTTAAATGGGGGTTCAGCTGCTGAGTTCTTGAGTTGTGCGAAAGGTCTCCAAGGAATAAAGCTTCCCTGGCAAGGTTTCAAGACACCAATCTGAAGCCGTTTCCAAGAAGAAAATTGAAGTGGGAAAAAAGACCCAGTGGAAGAATAAAAAGATAAAGCTAAGACAGAGAGGCTCTGCAGTTAGGACTTCACTTACAGGCCCACCATGAGGCTGTGGCAGGAGGCCACCTAAGCTGTAATTACAACTGAAATACGACTTTTCAGGGCAGTCTTAGGTCCATGCTAGGTGGAGAAACCAAGGAATAAATTCCTGAGAAGTTGGGTTTACCAATGGGCAAGGTGGGTGAAGCAGCTGCGGCCTCCTTCAATGCTCTGGGCTGTGCTGAGGAGCCACCAGCAAGTCCTTCACCCAGGCTGTGGGAGGATCAAACAATCAGCAACGCTGCATGAGCCTTCACTTGTGCATGACAGTACCCAGGAACTTCGCTTCAGTGAAGCCAGACCCCATGTGAAGTGCTTCGGTTTGATGCACACAGGGAACAGTAACTTTATTAACCAGCTTCACTTCACTCTGCAGTCTCTCCATAATCACAACTGGTACAAATTGCATTCAAAAGAGTGTGTTAAAGTCATTAGCTGAAGATTGGGTGAGGAAGTTATCCATTTCCTAGCGATTAACCAGCAATTTCCTACCCATCAAGGTCCAGCATTGTGCTCTATTAGACTTTATGAAACATGCAGGGTGTGTGTATGCAGAGAAGACCGTAATTGCTTTAATTACAACTCTTTATTTAGTAATTTTTATTCACTGTCAAGAAGGTTGCCTGGCCCTGCATTTATGGAGGTTTCATTCTCTCCTTCTCAGGAACGTGATTTGCATGAACAATGACTTCTCAAATCCCTACTACTCTTCCCTGCAGAAGAGCACAAGGTGTTTGCATGATGCGAGTATCCCTACTACTCTTCCCTGCAGAAAAGCACAAGGTGTTTGCATGATGCGAGCTGTCATGTTGGTCCTTATGAGTTCCCTGTAACACTCTGCATCTTCATAGCCATAGCACAGCTTAATTTTCAGAAGCCAGCAGGCAGACTGTTTTTCTCCTGCATCATCTGTTCTCAGATAGACTCATTAACAT
>NW_010266461.1:5146-9809 GCF_000690775.1 Eurypyga helias
TCTTTAATCAGATCATACCAGTCCCAGAGGATACCTGTTCAATCAGTGGAGTGATGTATTACGTTTCAAGAGCTGACATCTGATAGGAAGGATCATTTGATGATGTTGAATTAGGGCAGAGGTAGAGACAGTGCCATGTAGCGTGTTGGAGGAATGCAGGACCTGTGTGGAGGAAGAGTGGCAAAGCTGTGGTGCTGGGGTGAAGGGAACAGATTTAGCTTCCAGGGTTTGTTGCCAGATGCTTAGAAATGATTTTACTAAAGAGTGGAATTTAGGTTGTAGTGCAAGAAGAGTCTAAGCAGAGAGGTTGGGATGAGGTGGCAGTCACACGCACAAGATAGCATGTGGAAAGCAGGGAGTCCAGCAGCTTGCTAGCGGATCCTGGAATGGCTCAAGCAGAGGGAACTTCTCTTTTCTGAAGTCCAGTTTTGATCTTCTCACCTCAAGTCCTCCTTGTCAGCAGTTATTCCCCAGGATGTCACAACTTGTGAGAGCAAAACATAAACATGGGACATTAGAACACTGGGAGATGGTGGCAAACCTGGACAACCACACTGGGAAGGGAAGAGTGGGGGTGGGTGAGGAGGGTGGTGTCTCACTTGTTGGCCTGCCAGCTCTCTGACAATGATACGTGGGGACAGGAACCTCAGCCGAACGACATTAGGGCTAGTGTTAGGGTTTGGGTTTGGAGAACCAGAAAGCCTACAGTTCCAGGGATAATTGGGATTGCAAAGTCATGTCAGGAGGAGCATGGCACTGCACCAACATTGCTCCCTCCCCAGTGTTCATAGCTGGGACAGCTGCGGTGCTGGGGACAGGAACATCAGCCCAAAGATAGTAGGGCTAGGGTTAGGGTCTGGAGAACAAGAAAGCCCACAGGTCCAGGGGTAATTAGGATTGCAAAGGCCTGCCAAGGGGAGCACAGTGCTGCACTAACATTGTTCCCTTACCAGCTTTTGTAGCCAGAACAGCTGGGGGGCCGGAGCTGGAAACTGCATCTGGCAGCTATTAGGGTTAGGGTTAGGGTTCGGGTCTGGAGAACCAGAAAGCCCACAGGTCCAGGAATATTTGGGATTGCAAAGGCATACTGAGCGGACCACGGCACTGCACCAACATTTGTTCCTCCACAGCGTTCATAGCTGGGACACCTGTGGTGCTGGGGACAGGACACTCAGGCAAAAGGGCTAGGGTTAGGATTTGGGTTTGAAGAACCAGAAAGCCTACAGTTCCAGGGGTAATTTGGATTGCAAAGGCATGCCAAGAGGAGCATGAGACTGCACTGACATTGCTCCCTCCCCAGCTTTCATAGCTGTGTCAGCCCTGGTCATGCAGCTGAGGCAGGGGGCCACCAGCATCCTTTGGGTGTCGACCTCTGCACGCATGGTTAATGGTTGGCAATTTGTCCTCACTAAAAGTCACCCAGTGACATTCTGCTGCCGTAAAGGTGGAAGGGACTGTGTCTTGGAGAGTGATCCAAGGGTACAGAAAGAGCGGAATATTCAAAACCTGTGATATGCCCCAAAGTGGCAGTGTGCGACCCCAGGCACCATGCTAGGCCATGGCTGTTGCCGGGTACTGGTGGACTCATATTGCCTGCAAACACCTGGAATAACTCAAAGCCTTGCCTGTACATCGGTTAACTGCACCATGGGGCTAACGAAACCCAGGACTTTGGACAAATAGAGGAAAGCTCGCTATATACATCTTACTCCCTGATAAGTATATCTTAGGGGCAGAGAAACACTACACATGACTAAATGATAATGAAGTACATATTGGATTCATATCTAAAAATGTACTGTAAGATGTGAGAAAAGCTGTGCAAACAGGGCATCGGTTCTTTCCCAGGCAGGGTTCAATGCAGTGGCTGAGACCCCATGCCATGCAGCTGAACTACGGGCTGGTGCAAGAGGACAAAGAGATGAACATGCTCCCAGTCCCTGGACTGACAGGGGCTGTCGGAGGTGGCTTCACAAGTGAGGGCTGGTTTCATGCACAGCTCAAGCCAGAGAGTGTAAAGTTGAGGAAAACTTTTTTGCGAAAAGAGAAAAAGCATTTAATGCAGGTACTAGAGAGATGAAAAAAATCGTTATTGTAGAAACAAGCCAGGGCATTGCCAGGATGGACACTGCAGGTGGCTGGTGACAGAGCATGTGTGATTGCCAAGGCAGAAGGCATCTGTGACACACTCCATTTACAAAACATGGAAGAATGGGAACCCCTGCTGCAGCAGAATAACACTATCGCAACAACCTGTGCAGGCAGAGTGTTCCCACGTTGATTGAAATCAAGCCAGGTCAATGGGATTAGAGCCTCCCCTTGGGAATGTACCAAGGGAAATCTGCATGACTGCAAGCAAGCTGAACCTCCTCTGTTTCCAGTTTCATCAGCAGAACAATGGCCTTGCTGGCAGCGTAGATCCTCTGGCACAGCCAGCCTGTGTCGGGCTCTAAGCTGAGAGCACCGCTAGTGGAGCTCTCTGCTGCCTCAGGCCCCTCAGGGGGTCTCTCATCAAATCCTAGGACAAAATCTGTGCTCTGTTTCCGTTTGAGATCTGGCAGAGGCAGCCCCCAATTCAGTGTGGGACCCCTGGTAAGAGCATTCAACTGAGTCATCCAGGTGGAAACCCCAGACCTAGGACCAACAACTGGACCTGGGCACGGGCAGGAGCGGGAGTGCTCCCAGGAGAACTCAGTACGTTCTGTGCTTCAGGTGAGATGGCTGGAGGTGTGCCACGCTGCCTGACTAGCTGGAGTTTGCTACCATCATAGCACAAAGCAGTTTCTGTGAAGAAACCTCTGGCACGAGGGTGCAGCTTGTGCCATTGCTGATGGGGTTGTGCTCCCATCCCGGGTAGGCAGCTGATGGCAGCACTCTCCAGCTCAGCTTTTCAGGGACATTAAAGTGATGGCACAACAAACATTCTGAAGGCTGCATTAAATATTAACTTGACATCTTTTCTCAAGCAAGAGCACAAACCAAGAAAAGAACAGTGATGCTGAGGGTGTCAAGATGAAGATAAATACAATACTGCAGCTCTTATGATGGGTGGTGGGCTTAGCTTTTCCTCAGCAAGGCTCAAGTGCCATTTGAGAGGGTAACACAGAGTATTGTACAACTCACCCACCCCGCCTTCCTTCTGTGCTTTCATCAGCAGATGCTTAGGTAAACAGATGGGCACTTCAGTTGGTCTCTCATCCCAGCATCCGTTTAGCTCCGCTTAGCCAGGTACAGTTCGTCACATCAGGCGTGCAGCCCGGAGACAGACGCTGATGGATGTATTCACACTCCAGTCCAGATTTAAAGCTTTCTGTGTCCACAGCCTGAAGAACTGGAGATTAAGTGTTTTAATTTGGATGTAAGCTTAGAGTTTAGCATAGGAAGGCAGCCTCCAGAACAGGAAGTACCAGGCTGAGTTGCTGCAAGTCGACCCTGAAATGAAGCAAGTGCGCAGCCCCATCCCTCCCCTCTTCCAGAGGAAACTGTTGCTGACTCCATCACATACAACTTACAAAGGCAGGACACACGGATCTAATGTCTCCCATTACTGAACTCTGAAGTCTGGGACATCCAGCAAGACATGCTCAGGAAAAAGCATGTCCTTATTCCATCTGAGGAGCACAATAGGGAAGAGTGATAAAGGAGCAATAGAAAGGTCTTAGAGAGTTATTTTTAGCCTTTCCCAGCCAATTGAAAAGCTTTACAAATTGCAAGCAAGGGTTGTGCCACAAAAGCTTGCTTGGAGTCACTCCTGCCTCATAGGAGAGCACAGCCTGGGAGAAGCAGGAAACCATCACAGATGCTGTGCCAGCTCCCAAGCAGACCTGGCTTCCATTTGTGATGAATCGTCTTGATATCTTATCACAGCACCCAAAGGCTGTGTTTTAAATCATCATCTTCTGATACAAGGCACTGCAGTCCCTGTCCTAGAGCTCAGAGCTTCAGCAGGGAATCTCAGGATGAAAAGCAAAGGCTGTGGATAAGTCACACGTGGGATCTAAAGCAAAAATGGGAACCAGTTCCAGATGTCTGGTTCTGAAGGCAAATCATCTGTCTTACAGCCATCTTTTGTTTCTATCAGGAAAATTTCTTACATTTACTTCCTTATGATCATGCAGAAATCGTTCCCTTCACAATCTGCTAGGGAACAGCAGCCTAGTTTCTTAGAGAGCAAAACTTGCACGTCAGTTCCTCAGATCTCTCTCTTTTAGCCAAACAGCCTCTCTTAGGCTGTTTTTCATCTGATTTGTTTTGGTTTTTTTTCTTTTTGCTTGGATACTGCACAATTCTTAAGCAAGAGGGTGGGAAGATTTCTGTTCTCAGAGAGAAACCAAGTGAAATGTCAAGAGGAACATGCCTGCAAGCCTAGCACTGAATATAAATACGCATGAAACTCCAAGGCTGAGTCCTTTCATCTGAGAAGACGTTAATAAAAATTTACCCTTCAGCTCACAAGCCTGCAAAACAGTGAATAAGCAAGAGGAGCTGGAGGCCTGTGCATGCATTGAGGGGCTGTGACCTCATTGGCATTGTGGAAACATGGTGGGATGGCTCCTACGGCTGGAGTGTCAGAATGGAAGGATACAGGCTCTTCAGGAAGGACAGGCAGGAGAGACTGGGTGGGGGCGGGGGTGTTGCTCAGAGACCAGCTGGAGTGTGTGAA
>NW_010266462.1:0-3287 GCF_000690775.1 Eurypyga helias
GGGGTGCTCTGCACCCCCCTCTTTCTGCATCGCCTCCCACCGCCATGGAACGGGCTGGCCCCTACCAGAGGAAGGGGTTAAGGAGTATGCCGATGCAACTCAGGATCCTTCCTTCCTCTGCTGGAGGCTCCCCAGGAGTTAAATCACTGTTGCTCGAAGCCAACCCTGGCTGCAGCTCAGCGGGTGCCGCAGCGTAGCAAGCGGGCAGCGCCCGGAGCTATTCCGTCAGACGGAGCACGGGAGCAACACAGCGCTGATGGGCAGTTATTTATCACAGCCACCCCTCCATCATTTCTCAGAGTGCTCACACCTGAGAGGCTCAGGAGGGCAGCGAAAGCATTTTGCTTCTTGCTTCCCGATCAGAATGCCACCCTTTCATGGTCACCAGAGTCACATCCCCACCTGGGAAATCCAGCAGCTCTGGCCACGGTTCCCACAGCACCCAGGGTGCAGCTGAGGAACGGGACGCAAGGTATTTGCAAGATATTCCCATTTTCAGAAAATTTCTGTTTGCTTTGAGCAGAATGTGGCTCGTTCATCATGATCTAAACCCGTTCAACCTCTACCAAGCTCTGCAGCACAGTCTGCTTCGTCGAGGTAGCTAAATAAATAAAACTTGATAAGCTAATGCGTGCCTGCATCCAACCAGGCATCAGCCACGGGCTCCAGGAATCACTTTCTGCGTGTGGACCATTCTTTTCCCAAGCCTCGTTCCACCCATCGTGGTTTATGGCTGCTAATTTTGGGGCAATCAGTTGAAAAGTTTTGGGATGCATCAAGTGGGAGGCCAAAATCTAATGTATAGCCGAGCCTGGTGCGGATTTCTTCTCGCTGCCATGGTAACCAACCTAACTAAAAATAAAAAGTATTCCCATAAATGTCAAAACACACCATGCTTCCGTGACGTATGGAGTGTCTGACCTGGAATCTGCGATCATTATGTAACCATGTTTAACGATTCGGTAATTACATGGGAAAATCATCTCCAGGTTAGAGGTTTTGCATAGCTTTGGGACTCAGGCCGCTTCCCTACGGTGTGTTACACGCAAAGGGAGACATGGTGCTCGTGAAATCCATGCCCTTGTCCATCCTCTCTAAATAAAACACTACCCGGGGCTTGGCAAAAGCAGGACTTCTGGAAAACCTGCCTGTGGAGGTGGGAACGTGGCATGGGCTGGGCAGACCCCGTGGGCAGGCAAGGGGCTTTTGAGCTGCTCGGTCCTGGACGTGCCGATATCTCACCAGGAAGAGGCAGTCCTGTCTGCTACCTCCTTCCAAGGACTCCGTTCGGCTCTTCCTAAGTCAGGTGCCTGAAATAAGGCCGGGGCTTGGAAAGGGAGCCTGGGAAGCTTGCTTGGGTATAGGTGCCTTCATGGTGGACATCTAATGTCAGCTGGGGTGAGATAGATACCCATGTGATGAGTTTTTCTGCTGCTCTAGGTGGCCTCCAGATGAAGCTCATGGCTCCGGGACACTCACCCTGCTCCAGAGACGATACAAGAGCCTGGGGTCAGCAGGAGGTGCCGCCACGCCGCACCGTGAGTTTGCTGATGTTCACTCCACCACCCGTTTTCCCTTCCAGGACAGCCGATGTGGGAGGTGGGTTCTCACCAGAGGGAAGGTGGTCCTGGTGCTATGTCTGACCCTGCTGTGTGCACACCCTGCTCCCCCCCGACAACTGGGGAAGGCAGGGGAGCTTGTTGAGGACGCCTGGCTGTCAGGGGAGGCTTGGGAAACCTGTATTCCTCTCATAGCTGTTGCCTTTCCAGCAGCCATCTGGGCTCGCTCCCAGGCACAGGCCCTAAACTGAAGGCTGTGGGAAGGCCACCATCCGGCAGACCCCCCATAGCTGCCCCTCTGCGCTGGGGCGGTGGCTGTGGGGGTGGTTGAGCTTCCACCCCGGGAGGGATCGGTGGCGTCGATCCCACGCTCACCCTCCACAGAGGAATCGCTGCTTCCAGCTCCCCAGCAAGTCTCCCTCTCCTCCTGCCACAGATAAGGCGGCGTGGGTGTTCCCACAAGCCCGTTGCCATGCAGTGACACACTTGGATGAATCAAGGAGGTGGTGGAAGAACTGAGGAAGCAAACCAGGAGTGTTCCCGGCCCTGACAACCCACTCCTCATGGAAACTCACCTCTGGCTGGCAAAGTCACATTCTTGGTCTCAACTGAAGGCCATTTTGGTGGGACGACACAGGGAGAAGCCAGGATCTCCTCCCAGGTGGCAGCTGGGCTTCAGGCAGGATTCTGGGACAATATCCAGCACCAACGTGTGTCCACGGGTGTCCAGTGTTGTTGCTCTCACACTCCTCCTCCTAAGGTTAATTTCGAAAAAGTCATAAATCTGTCTTTGGGGATGTTACTGCCATGTGCCTGTATGTTCCCTGTGGATTTGAGGGATCCAGCACCCAGGCATCCAGCCTTATGGCTGGTAGAAGACGTGCGTCCTGTCCTGTGGTGAGAGTAGATGCTGGAATAAGTGAACAGTTGATCTGTGCCAGGAGGATGTGGAAAGAAAATCACTTGCGGGAAATGTTTTTTTGATACATCATCTCACTGGAAGCTGAACTGTCCTCCCTGCACCTTCTTCTCTCCTGCAGGGTCTCTGCTGTCCTGGCAATGCTGCAGGATTTTAGGGAAGAAGAGACGTGTGAACACCTTGTCTGTGGCATTGTTCCAGGCACAGGTACTTCCAGGCCTTGTGTCTGCAGCCCAGAGCTGGGAAGGGGATGTCACCTGCCAGTCCCCCGAGGTAGGGACCGACCCCACTCCAAGCAAAAGCCTCTTTTTCCCTTTTTTCCCTGTTTATTTTTAAAGGCCATACGGCACCAGGCTGGATGCAATGTGCATGTCTGTGGCAGATGGTTTACAGGCCCTTACAACATGTCTGTTGTGTCCCCAGGGGCAGGACCGGCTGTGCCCTGCAGCCATGGGGGGTCACAGGAGGGCACAGACCCCCCTGCAGCCCAAGGAGGACCCCACACCGGGGCAGGGGGGTGCCCAAAGGGGGCTGTGACCCCGTGGGAAGGGCTCACGTGGGAGAAGTTGGTGTGGGACTGTCTCCCATGGGAGGGACCCCACGCTGGAGCAGGGGCAGAGTGTGAGGACCCTCCCTTGAGGAGGAGGGAGCAGCAGAGACAGTGTGTGATGGACCCCAACCCCCATTCCCCGGCTACCTGTGCTGCTTGGGGGAAGGAGGGAGAGAAATGGGTGAGCAAAGCTGAGCTTGGGGAGAAGGGAGGGGTGGGGAAGGGGATTTAAGCTTGTGGGTTTATTTAGCCTTATGCT
>NW_010266462.1:3386-8796 GCF_000690775.1 Eurypyga helias
CTGTATGCCTCTCCCCTGCCCAGCTGAGGAGGGCAGGGACAGAGCGGCTTTGGGGGTGCTCTGTGCTCTTTGGGGTGCCCTAGGCTCAGCCCAGCACATGGGGGAAGTCCTGAGCAGCCGTAGATGCAGCTCCGGGCTGCAAGGAGAGCACGGCCCAGCTGCAGCCCTGTTCCTGGCACGGCTGAACTCATGGCTCTCGTCATGACTGATGAGAGAATGAAAATGAGTCAGTCTAGTCCTTCTGAACCTCGGAAAAGCTCAGGAGAGGAACAAATCTGCTTTGATGGGCTCTTGCAATTGCTGGACATCCTGGAGCCCCGAGTGGGGAGTGCCGGCTGCCTGGCCCCTGGGGCTCCAGCATGAGGCACGAGCCATCGGGACAGGACAGGGAAGCACTGAAGTGTTTTTGTACCTAAGAAAGGGAACTTCTCTGAGTTTACAGACCATGGCAGCACCTCTACCTGGTCCTGGCATCCTGTGAGGCTCTAAAAGGGCTTTTTCCCTCCTAGGAAGAGTGACGTACTGGTAATACTGCTTCTGGCTTCCTTCTCTTCCCCCCGTGACTGCTCGGTGCCCATCCATGACCCAGCCCCTCTCCTCTGCATGCCCGGAGTGCGGGTGGGTGACTTGGTGGCACTGGGCGCTGTTGCTGTCGCTGAACCACACACAACCAGGCCTGTAGCCGGCGGCTGCTCAGCTTTTGGGTAGCCACGGAGGCCCAGTGTGACCCATGGATCCGGGAGCTTCCACCGGGTCTGTGTCGGCAAGGAGATGCTGTTGGCTTTTTATTTTTTTTTGGAAATCCCTTCTCCCATACCTATTATTTGCTTTTTTCCCTGTTTTTAGGGTTCTTTTTCCCTGCTGCCATGGCAACCCAGATAGATTCTGGTCACGGCTTTGGCCTCTGTAGCTGCAGATGCCCACAACAACATCAATCCACACATGACACATCCTCAGGGATGTCTCCTGGGGGCAGGTGCCTGGACGGGGGGCAGGAGCCTCGGTGGTGATTCCACTTACAGCCCTCCATTTGGGGGTGTAAACCAGAGCTGGTTAACAGGGTTTGATCCTGTCCATACGCTGTCCTTCCCGTGGCACCCCGCCGGAGGGGCGGGAGAAGGGTGCTGCTCCGGGAGCAGCGCTGGTTGTCCCTGGTGTGATACAGATGCAGGAGGAAAGCTGGGAATCTGCAGACTGCTCCCTTCCGAGCTCTGCCCTGACTTTCTCCCTCCCTCCTCATCCGCACCAGCAGCTCCTGTCAGCTGCCCTGGAAGGCAATCCATGTCCATTCCCACTCCTGGCTCAGCCGGTCAGACACCAATACCACTGGGCAGCTTTAGCCACGGGTGGGGAGGAGACATGCCCACCCTGTGTTCCCAAATCCAGAGCATCCACGAGCTCCTTCAATATCTGAATCCCCCAAGGCTGTGGGTGCTGAGTGCTGCCTTGTCCGTGTGACAGGGAATGGTGGATCCCCTGTGCCTGAGGAGAGGGATTGTGTTTGGGTGGCACTGTGATGACGGGGGGTCTGGGGCTCCCCCCAGCACTGCAGTTGGCATGCTTGTCCTGAATCCTTTGCCACAAACCTGAACTGCAGCAGCAGGAACTGGGCTTGGTGACCACTGTTTATCTGGGATGGGTGCTCCATGGTGTCTTCCCGGGAAGACTGCTGAGATCTGGGTACAGAGAGGAAAATCCCACTCCAGCAAGAGCGTGCTGCCCAGGACAGCTCCAGGCTCCATGGGACTAGGCATGCCCCAGGTAGAGTTGAGGTGTGCAGGGAAACCATCTCTTCCAGGAGACCTTCCCAGGCACCATCCAGGCTCAGTAGGTGCTGCTGCTATGAATTGGTCAAGTCTCGGAGTGTTCCAAGGACTTGTCCACCCACCCCTGCAACCCCTGGAAACGTTGCGTAGCTGAACACTGTGAAGTCGGGGGGATTTTGGAGTCTCCCCACTGCGCTTAAGAGTTCCCACTCAGCCCATCAGACCTTTCAGATGCGGTCAGGTACGAAGGAAAGCCCAGTCTACACCTGAGTTCTCAGCACAGAGCCCGCAGGCAGGCATGGGGGCTCCCAAACCTCCTGGGACATTCAAGGAAAGGTCCTTGTGAACTTCCCCTGACAGTTTTTAGCACTGAATTCTCATTAAACTGGTATTTTACTTCACATTTCAGCTTTTCTTTCTTCCCCAAAAGGGCCTGGCCTGTTCTGACGGGCCTTCTAAAGAGACAGAGGAGAGACCTGGCATGGGAAAAGTCAGCCCTGGCTACCTGGCGTTTGGGGCGATGCCACAAGCCACTGACAAAGGTCTCTCGTGGGAGGAGGTGAGCAGTGTCTGCGATGGGGGATGATGTTGGCACCTCCCAGACAAAAAAAAAATATCTGCTCCCCAGTTCTTCTTGGGACCAAATTTAATACTTTCTGTTGATGTACGTGTTTTTCAGTGCTGAAATGGCCCTTCAGCCTGAAGTTTATTTGCATTTTAATAAACCGTCTTTTCTGGAGAACACCCTTCTCTATTCATCCCCCTCCAAAGAAGAGTGAATTGAAAATGATGCGGGAACTGAACGCGCCTGAAAGGAAATTGCAGGCTGTGACTTCAGTTTGCTGGGAACTCTGAAGATGAGATGATCCCATCTGCATCCGACATCGAAACCGAGCAGCATCTGCTTGTGCTGAGCTGCCCGAGGGAGCGGGTCTCATGGAAGGGTGACACTCCATGAGCGGTGCCTGCAGTTCAGCACACAGGACTGTCCATACGTGCTGGACCCTGGGCTGGCAGCGTCTCCAGTGGTCAGCAGGGAACTCCTGGGGGAGAAGTAAAGGGTTGAGCCCAGTGACCTTCCCCAAGCCACCTCCTCCGGTGGTTCAGACACTTGGATCGGAATGGAGGCGTTTTCTTGGAGACCCCGTGGAGGCCGTGGGCATGGGTGGGATGCAACGAGGTCCAGGGAAGGAATGGGATGGAGCAGAAAGGCCCTGTGGGGCGGATGTGCGACATCCCATCATGCTGCATGGCTTCTGTCGGAGCAGCTCGCTTTGCAGGATGAGGTCCGGGAGGGATGCGCAGCCGAAGGCAGGAGAAGTCTCTTCCCAGCTCCCTTTCTCTCCTAATCCTCTTCGGTGGATGCTGCAGCTACAGCTGTGCCGGGGGCGGAGGTTTGCAGGAGGAGGAGCAGGAGGTGGGCAGACAAAATTGCCGAGGCGAAGTCAAGCAGAGAATAGGATCCGAGTGGCTGAGATCTTCATTGTCTTCCCTGCTATTGAGATCAGGAAAATTTAGCACCATCTGAGCAGAGAGAAGCCACCTCTGCAGCTCTGCCATCAGCACTTGGAAACAGGCTCCCCGGGCTCCCTATTTATAGCTGCTTCGCTGAGCCTTCGCACCGATGTGGGGTGATGGGTGTGCTGGTGAGCCTTGGCTGTGGCTTTCCCAGGCGCTCATCCGAGGGGATTTAAATATCTCCAGGTGGTACTGATGGAAGTCTCTATTGATCATGGGCTCACTTGGGAATCATGGAATGGTTTGAGTGGGAAGGGAGCTTAAAGCCCATCCAGTTCCACTCCCCTGACATGGGCAGGGACACCTTGCACTAGACCAGGTTGCTCCAAGCCTCATCCAGCCTGGCCTTGAATCACAGAATCGTAAAATCACAGAAATTTTTAGGTTGGAAAAGACCTTTAAGATCACCAAGTTCAACCGTGGAGCATCCAGCCCGGCCGCAGACCCCTTAGGCAAGGCCAGGCTGGCTTTGCAACCCTTGAACCGCTGGTTGTGTCCCCTCCAGGGAGAGGAGGCGGGTGGCAAGGACATCCCAGTGCCACCATCTGGGTCTCACCTTCCTGCAAGGGAGAACCCACCTCTGCCCCTCCAGCCCCCTCCTGGGGCACGAAATAGCACAAACACAGAAGCGTGAGGAGCACGAATGGGGAAAATGCGTGTTGTTATCGTTAGGAGGAAAACACCAGTGGAGAGAGGAGGGGAAGGAATGAATCACTTATGGCAGATGTCCCCATGCTGCAAATACCGCCTGGCTGTGGAAGAAATCCTGTAAGCTAAGGGGAGTCTCATCACTTATCTGAATAATTAGAGAAAAAATGGAAAAAGGGTGTTACATCCCATGGCGGCAAAGAGAGGAGCAGCCGAAAGCCTTCAAACTCAACACATCCCCAAAGCGTGGTCCCAGGAGGACCAGCACACCTCTGCGATGCAGACACAATCCTGCTGCCCCCGCTGCTCCCTCCTGGGGTGCCCATCACACGGTCCAGCCGGCCCGAGGGACGCCGGCACCCCCTTAAGCCATAGCTGCCAGGCGCAGGGACCCGTGCCAGCCCTTTGGCGGGGAGAAGGTGCTGCTGGGGCACCGAAACCCTGCAGCGGGTGCCCAGACTGTGCCATTGGGCTGCAGGATGCTTTGTGTCACCCTTGCCTGGTGCTTCACGGAGAGGATTTATGGGTTTGAAAAGGTTAGGGAGGTTTTTCTGGTTGCCCTCGTTTAGTCTGTGTTCCAAACTATTTTCCAGGGTCTGGCGAGGCACCGTGGAAAACCAAGCTCTGCGTGAAATGGCTCCAAGCACCCTTACGCTGGCTTTAAAGAGAGGCCACCAAAATTCAATGTTTGGAGTGGTTCTTCAGCCCTGAGTAGCCCTGGTGAGGACCTTCGCTCCTGGTGCTCATCGCAGCTGCGGCTCTGCCTTTGTGCAGCAAGAAAGCTGCTTGAGGATTGCATACATATCATTAATTCCCAATTAATGGCTGTAATTATCTTCCCTTACCTAAATAACGAGCTGTAGCATGACACAGCCTTACAGCGTACAAAGGGACGAGACTCACAGAGCAGTAGCAGGAAATAATATATGCTACAGAAAAATCTTTATCTGAGTGAGGAATAAAGAAGACATTTGCCTTTTAGAAAGACGATGACTCCAGAAGTAACAAAACTCTTCCACAACGGTTCCCTAGCACCACTGACTCACTGTATTTATAGGAGAAATTACTTTTCATGGGAAAATTTCAAGCAGCCATAGGAAGCTTTAATCTGTAGGCAAAGAAATATGGCAGAGACTGGGGCTGGTCTTAACTCCTACACATCCCTGTTTCCATCCACATTTGCCCCTCTCCAGGACCAGTCTCCAAAGCAGTTCAGCTGATCACTTCCTCAGAATGCCTATAAAAGTATATGGCACTATGCTCCTGGCAAGGAATCACAGAATCCTGGAATGGTTTGAGCTGGGACATTCCTGGAATGGTAAGGGAAGGGACCTTAAAGACCATCTGGTTCCACCCCCGACCATGGGCAGGGACACCTTCCACTAGCCCAGGTTGCTCCAAGAGTCATCCAGCCTGGCCTTGGACACTTCCAGGGATGGGGCATCCACAGCTTCTCTGGGAACCTGTCCCAGTGCCTC
>NW_010266462.1:8935-17970 GCF_000690775.1 Eurypyga helias
GAAAGGTGCCCAGCAGAAGGTGCCATCTCCAGATGCTCGCAAAGGGCAGCAGGGAAAGCTGGAGACAGGCAGGAGTCACGTGTGGCCCTTCCGAGCCTGGTCAATATGCCAGGAAGGGTCTCAGGAGCAGCATCTCCTTCTTGGTTGATATGGAGTGTGGCTCCTGGCAAGCTCCCCTCCAAAACGGTCATTGCAGAGGGAAACAATTCCACTTCCAAAGCTTTCAAGCACCAGAAAGGTGCTTCCTTCCTCTAACACATGGCAGTGAGGGCATGCAATGCTTCTAGGTCCCCCCCAAACTCCTACCAAGCTCCCCGCATCCCCCCAGTGGCACAAGGGCACGGGGTCCCGCAGGGCAGGGGATAGCCAGGGGACACAGAGGGGTGGCCGGGCGGTGGTGACATCAGCGTGTAGGTTGGTTGAAGTCTGTACGGGCAGGCTCTGTTGCGTAAGCCAGCCGGATACCCGAAGAAGTGCTCCCAAACTGCAACAGATAAAAATATCCAGGGAATACGCGTCGCTCTGACTAAAGTGCTGCTAAAATAGAAGAGTGCGCAAATCCCTTTTTAGCTGCTCCTTCCCAGCCTCCTGCCTTCTCTCCTCCTGGGCTCTCACCCTCACGACCCTCATCACCCCCTCGCCGTGGTCCCTGCAGGCTACCCGCATCCAGCCAGGCGCTTTTCTTGCTGGGACGTTGCTTCGCACTCACTGGAGCTGGGATAAAGAGTGAGGTTACGGCATCACTGCGCTCGAGTTAATAAATGAGTTGTAAAAGCTTTTTTTAAGAACCTTCTCAGCTTGGAGTGAACTCTGGATGTGCCAGTTCCCCACGTGCTGGTTACGGTCCCCTGGCTCTGGTGCGGAGCTGCCATATTTACACTGTAAAATCTTCCCTTGTAGGATGTTAAAATAAAATCCCTTTTTCCTTTTTTTTGGATGACTTTCTGTTTGAAATCCAGTCCTCTAGGTCTGCTGCTGTCTGATCCAGCCATGAGAAAACCCACCATCCCTACACACAGAATCATGGAATGGTTTGGGTTGGAAAGGATGCCAGTCCCCCCCCCTGCCATGGGCAGGGACACCTTCCATTAGACCAGGTTGCTCCAAGCCTCATCCAGCCTGGCCTTGGACACTTCCAGGGATGGGGCATCCACAGCTTCTCTGGGCAACCTGTCCCAGTGCCTCCCCGCCCTCTCCGGGAAGAATTTCTTCCTGATGTCCAATCTCCTTTCCATTTAAGCCTGTTACCCCTTGTCCTGTCACTCCCTGCCCTTGGAAAAAGTCCCCCCCAGCTTTCTTGTAGCACCCCCAGGCACTGGAAGGGGCTCTGAGGTCTCCCTGGAGCCTTCCCTTCTCCAGGCTCAACAGCCCAACTCTCCCAGCCTGTCCCCATGGCAGAGAGGCTCCATCTCCATGGCTTCCTGGAGCATCTCCGTGGCTTTCTGGAGCCCATCAGAGAGGATGAACAACCCAAAGAGCAGCTCTTTCCACCACCTACATATGCTCTGCGCCACTTCTCATTAACCTGCCTTGCCAGCAGCTGAGGCAACACGTTTTCTGCCAGTTGCTATGAGCGTCAGAAGGCCAGTGTTCCCCTGGGAAGATCCCTGAAGAGTAGCTGGCTGTGCCTCCCGACTACGGCTTCACACAGGACGGAGCTGGGCAGGAATCAGGAGGGAGCTGGGGTTGCCTTTCATTGGCGCTGAGCTCTGGTTCACCCCCTTGCACTGGGGGCTGCTGGGTGTCTTCCATCCTGAGGACAGGGATGTGGTCCCTGATGCCTCCAAATCCCTTGGAGCCTCTCTCCGGGTGCCGGCAAAAACGTGTGCACCTTGTGAGGCAGCTCAGCTGGGCAGGAAACAGCTGATGAATCCTTTTGTACGCTGCAACGAGTATGTGTCACCCTGTCCTTTCACACGCTTCCACCAACAAGGGGGCTACAAGGAAGCTGGGGGGGACTTATTACAAGGGCCTATAGTGACAGGACAAGGGGTAACGGCTTTAAATTGAAAGTGTTGAGGGTTAGATTAGATATCAGGAAGAAATTCTTCCTGGAGAGGGTGGGGACGCACTGGGACAGGTTGCCCAGAGAAGCTGTGGATGCCCCAGCCCTGGAAGTGTCCAAGGCCAGGCTGGATGAGGCTTGGAGCAACCTGGTCTAGTGGAAGGTGTCCCTGCCCATGGCAGGGGGGATTGGAACTGGATGATCTTTAAGGTCCCTTCCAAGCCAAACCATTCCATGATTCTATGACAACAACAAAACACGCACGCAGTGTCAACTGTCTGGTTGAAATTCAGTGGGAGCTGCCAGCACAGGCTGCTTAAAGAGGATGCTCTGGATGCCAAGGCAAATAATTTGAGGTTTTAATCTGGGTGATCATGTAAACAAACTGTCAGACATCCAGGTGGAGGCATGGAGAAATATCCACGGACTGTAGCAGCGACAGGGCTCGGCATATATTCGTTTACTGATCTGATTGTTGTGGATAAATGAAGCGACAGAGGTACATTCCCTGGGCCCGTGTTCACATTAAGATGTGATGATTTTGCATCTTGGGTCACCGAGCACATGGAGACGTGTCTGCTCTCCGGTGTGGGGAGCCAGGAAAAGCATTAGGGAAATGGCCATGCAAGTAACCTATTAAAAAAGTAGTGGTTTGTAGCTCTCTCCCTCAGATGTGGGTGGTTTTCCATTGGAAAACGCATATCCTGGATATGTGAAGGCAGAAGTCCCATGCCGTGCGGTAGTTTTGATCTGCCGAGCACGGGCGGGCAAGGGCCGGTGGTGGGAGAACGTTGCCCTCGGAGAGCCGAGCACGACCTGGAGTCTCCGTGTGATGGAGCTGATCCCGTCCCCAGGCAGTCTGTTGCAGTGATTCATGGCCTTCCGTTAAAAATGTGCAGCTGATTTCCAGCTTCAGTTTTTCAGACTTGAGCTTCTGGCTGTTGGATATCTCTACGCACTGATTTTGTTAGATCAAGAGGTCCCCAACACATCCCTCTTCCCCCTGGGAATGGCACAGCGGGATGGCATTGCCTCTGCACTCTCTGATGGTGTATGTATTAAGCTTTCTGTTTTCCTCCGAATTTTATAGCAGTTCTCTTCTAGGAGCCCCGCTGGGAAGATCTCTACTGCCAAATACCACCAAAGGGGGGACTAAGACGAGCGAAACAGTCGTGCTGTTCAACCCATGCTCCACATGGTTCCTGTCTCCAGCTACGGGCTTAAGAGGATGCTCTCACAGCCAGGCAATATGTGATTTATGCCCCGGGTGTTCTCCCAGCACCTGCGTGTTTCCTCATAGAGTCACAGAATCGTTTAAGACCATCCAGTCCAACCGTTAACCCAGCACGGCCAATCCCAGCACTGACCCATGTCCCTGAGCACCACATCCACACGGCTCTGAAACCCCTCCCGAAAAGGAGCTCAGGCATAAGGGATCTGCAAGGGAGAGAGGGGACATAGGGACGGCTGCGGGGCTTGGACCGGAGACCAACCTTCCCGCTGCCCTGTCTCCAAGCCCGGTCAGTCATCCGGGCTGTGGACAAGGGATGTAAGCGAGACGGCAGCTCCCATTCGATCCTTTCCTGGCTCTGCCAAAGGTCTGCGTAGCTGGTAGCGGCTTGCGGACCGTTATGTTCAGTAGCCACCCGTCTTCCTAATCCCTTCTTGGACTCATCCGTATGTTTGGCTTCGGCCGCACCCTCGTTTTAATGATGCTGTGTGGGCATCAGGGAGGTCCCTTTGCCAGCCCGGTTCGACGGGAGTCTGGAGGGGAACAGAGGGCAGAGACAAGGGTTCCCGCAGTGACCGTGCTGCTGCACAAGCACTGTGCTACGTAAATAAGGGCCTGCCAGAGGAGAGCAATGCCTCTGGGAGCGTCTTTTTGCTGAACACGGTGTCTCTGTCAGCAAAAGGCAGCGCCCAGGGAGCAAAGCCCTGGTGTAGCTCCTCATTTTCCGTCAGCTGCACCACTGATGGCAATAAATTTGTACTGGAAAGAAGTAGCAAACTGAGATTTCTCAGTTGTCTAAAACAATACTTTTCACTTGTTGATTTAAATGACAGCTCAAATTGATAATTCAGATTTATTTCATCCATCTTCAGTTCAACACAGCATCTCGGTGTCAAACGGTGTTTCGTCTTCTGTTTCCAGTCGTGCGTTTGGCCCAGCAGCGCTGTTATGTGAGTTCCTGAGACCTGCTGAAAGGTTTTTGGTCACAGCCCACCTGAAAAGCCACCTCAGAATTGCAGCTGTATTTTCCTTTTCACTTGGGCTTTTGGGTTTGTTCACTGAGTTTTTTATAGCGTGACATTTTCCTACGTGACTAAGGAACCTTAAAAACAAAAGGGGGAGGAGATGGCACAGGCAGAGATGTGCTGTTGATCGAACCACGATGACAAAGCCCTGCTCAAGCCCCAGCTTGAATGGTGGGCGTTCCCAGAGCATCCTGAAATTGCCTTCACCTCTTTTCCCTCAATGGCATTAGATTGGGCCATGTCTCCAAAGCCAGTGAGCTCCGTGGAGACCTCAGAGGGGTTCAGGTCTGAGCCTCTGCTGCTGACACACGTTTAGTCGTATCCTTCCCCTTCTCCTTCTCCCATCGTTGGTCCCTGTAGACCAAAGACGTTCCAGGGGCTGGGCACGGGCAGCCCTTCCCCGAGCAGCTCTCCAGCCACAGACTGGGAAGTGTTTGTCACTCAGCCTGGACAGGGAGGGCACACCGTGCCCAGGAATGCTGTCACGGCCAAGACACACTCCTGGAAAATCCTCTGGCCCAGGAGGGGAAGCACATATCCCATATCGCTTTACACATATCACTTTACAGCCCCTCTCCTGCCTGCCTTTGGAGCAGAGCTGTCAGCATTTGGAGCCCCTTGGCCACCTCGACCTTGCACAGTCTGGCCCCGGCTCTCCGGTGCAGGGAAATGCCCCTGCTTGGCTCCCCGCCGCAGATCTGTGTAAATGGCTCCATCAGCCAGAGCTGCTGCTCTCTGGCATTGTCTGTCTTCAAAAGCGCAAGGACAATCAACATAATGACTTCGTTTACAGTGGAAATCCAATTACTGCAGGGAAGCGTTTCATTAGGGTGGATTTTCCATGTGGCTGCCACGTAGGGAGTTGCCTGCCCAACAACGGGCTTGCTGAGGCTGGTGCCAGCACCAGGGACCAGCTCCACACGGTGACAAGGTGCAGAGCAGGACATCGCCATGGCCCTGGGCTCCGCTCTTCTGTTACCTGTGCCAGTCCCACTGCCTCTCCCTTTCTCATTCCCGTGGTCTCCAGCTGCAATCCAGCAGGCACTGCCAGCCTCGAGCTCCCTCCGTCTGGTCTTGCAGGGGATTTTGTTCCCTGTGGGGGAGATGAGAGCAGGTCCCAGGAAGCACAGCAGCTCTTCCCAGAAACCCCTCACCGCTCCTCTACAGCAGTCCCATTGGAGAGGGGAGGCTGACGCTGCCGACTGTGCCTATCCTTTCTGTCCCAGCTCCTTTCCCAGCCCCTGCAAATCTCTCTGGCTAAAGCAAGCCTGGCCTGCGCTCCCCGCAGCGAGCTTGTGGTGGTTTGGTTCTCTAGTAAAACATCCCAAGACTGTTCCCCTTATTGTGCACGATATCTGCCGAGAGTTTGCAGCCAGCTCAGCGGTCCTTGTAAAGAGTTCAGCACGTACATCACCCATCTGTGCCAAAAACTGAGCTGAAACACACCAAACGCCGTGTGAGTAGGACTTGGAAATGATCAAGCCTGACATTACCGTAACCCAACCAGCAGACAAGCGAGGTGAGTAGGAGACGCTGCTGCGGAAGACGCGGTGACAGGCGGCATGAGACACGTCTGTGCAGGGGGGAGGCGGATTCGTGGGACTGCGGCTCAGGCAGTTCCGATGAATTTTGTGAAGAGCCGAGTTCGCCTTCGTGGCAATGACAGATTGCTGCTATCCCGTTATGTTACCCAGAAAATGAAGCTGTTTCTGTTGGGGAGAATTTTATTGTCTGTTTATTCACTTGTTTGAGGATTCGGTTTTGATTCCAACAGCGTGCAGCAGCCTGGGCTGTTGGCAACTTGGGAGAAAATAGAAATAAATGAAAATGAGAGGCAAGACTGGTAGGGAAGACCGATCCTTTATAGACCCATTTTATCAAAATCCCTCTCGTCTCTTCGGTCTCTGAGTTAGATGCTTTGATAGAAATCCCTGGGTCCCACTTTTCCCATGTTTGATGTTCGACCTTCAGACTCTCCTCCATCACCTGCCCCTTCTGCTCTTGGGGCAGCACGCTGGTACGCTGCATCCAACGAGGTAGCCCCATGCTTTTCCTTTGAATGGCAAACGGATACCCTGAACTTCTCAAACTAATTCTGCAGCAGCGATGAGATCCTACAGCAGCCTCCTCAGGTCCTCTCGACCCCTCCGGCTGCGCATCTCTGGCGTGGGGCCGCAGACGCAGCTAGCTCGTGGCTGTGGGTATCAGGGATGCGCAAGTTGCTTCCTAGCGCATTGCGTACAGGGATAACCAAAAAATTACTCCGGTAGTGCCCTCTGGAAGTGCCTGAGAAAATGTTTAAGTGTCATAATCACCACTGCCACGCAGGGTTTCTGATCCAGTCTGTGACATTTCGTTTTATTCAGCATATTCTGGTTGGAGGAAGCGTTTGTGATGATTGCAGTGAAAGCTTCCTCGTGCTCACCGAGATATCTTCCCTGATTTAGAAGACTGAGCTCCCTCAGGGAAACATGTTGTGGCCTAGGATACTTTTTCCAGGCCCAGCGTTGCTGTCTACAGGTGAGCAGGTCCGTGCTGGAGCGGACTCCGAGGAGAGAAGCTTCTCTAATAAGCACGGTTCCTTGTTTGGTTTCTTGGTGACATTTTAAGGCAGAGGCAGGCAGGGATCTGTGGGTGAAGGAACATTTTGCATCAGCCTACACAGCAGCTACAGCACCCTGGCTAAGTGGTGTGTGGGCAAGGCGTACAGGGCTCTTCACAACAGAAATGCAGATCTGCGTGCCAGAGAGAACACCCTCCGAGGAACAGAGGGCAGAGCTCTTGGTACGAAATCATTGACTCAATTATTCCCTAAAAGCATATTAAAATTACTCTGGTTTATTGCGAAGGGATGAATAAATATGTATTTTGTTAGTGCAAACAGGTTTCCATTTGGATTTACAGAGGGCGTGAAAGATCAGCCGGTTCTTGCCCTGCAGGTAGCTCAGTGTAACCCCCCCGGGCCCTCAGCGACAGCAGAGAGCAGTGGAGGAAGGGACAATGTGACAAAAACGACATCCCGCAAGTGACCCAGCACGTCAGGCCTTATCACAGCCTGTCCATCACACCTCGGCTCTGTGCCTACCCGGGGATTGTGCTGGGAGACTCCGGGATTGCAATTCCCAAAGCGAAAAAAGCGGAAAGTTCTACACGCAGCGTGAGAAGCTTTTAGAAAACCTTACAAGGTGGTGGTTAGGATGAGTGTGGCAAGCGCACACCCACTGCATAAAGGCACCATCAGCAAGAAAAATACCCCGTTTCCACAAGCAACGGGGCAAGCGTGGACATGAATTGCACTGCTTCCACTACATCCCCCCCCTTACAGCCCCTCAGTAGCCCAGCGCTGGGTTTCTTGGTGTCAGCGGAGGAGGGAGGAAGGAGTCCGTCCTGTCAGGGTCAGCTGGGAAGGAGGACAAGTCAGAGAGGGACTTTGTGGAGTGGATTTGCAATTAGAGGCTGACTCTGTGTGATAAATCTGGGCTTTTCGTCACCATGAAAAGACAGTGGAAATAATACAGTCCGGAGTGAGATCCAAACTCTACCAATCGCAGGGAGTTTGGGTCTCAAACTCTGGTTTTGGGCTCTATACAAGTTTCTGTCATCCTAATCGCAGCCCAGGAAAGCAAATACCCATCAGCCAGCAGCGGGGTGCTCACAGCAGGGCTTTCCGGGGGGGAAGTGGAGGGGAGGTGTTAGGTGCGGCATCGTGATGTGCGGTTGGTACTCCTGAGCCTGATTCAGAGCCCACCAGTGTCAGTGAGAAGGTATTTGGCTGGATAAGGATGGTTCCTTCTAGAAGAATGGGTTTTGTTCTGGTGCCGTACTACGACTGCGCTTCTCCCTTCACTGGAAAACAGCAAAGTCATGAGGAGAAATGTTTCCCTGTGCTCAAAGACGATGACTTTGGAAGTGCTGTCTCCCTTGCTAGCCTCAGCAGGGTCAGGAGCCACGTTCCCTGCCTCGTTAGACGCTCTCGGTGCTATTTCTGTGCCGCTCTGCTTGATTCTTTGATGCTGGGCGCTCCATTTGAGATGTCTTGTTTAAAGAAAAAATACCAACTTGATATAAAACGCCTTCCAATTAACCAGCAGCAAAAAAAAACCCAGCCCGTCTCCTGCGTAACACAGAAAAGTGTCCCGCTTTCAAGGTGCTACAACGCTACTCGTGGCACTGCCTGGAAGAGCGCGGTTTGATCTCAACAGCAAGGACACGACCAGAAAGAGGTTGGCATTGATACCCTCGCAGAGCAGGCTAAAGGAAATGACGAAGGGGTGGGAAAGAAAAGGAGGAGCGGCATGATCCCCAACAAAGAATACCTGGATGCCTGGGGAGATGCAGAAAATCAGACTGTATGTCCCCATGGCTCTTCTGACCTCAATATCCAGGAAGATAATCTTATCTAATAATCCAGCATAATCTCCTCGAGTGTCATGAACGGCATCTCGCCAGCATTATCTGATAGCAGTGAAGTGCTGGGCTTGTTACAGCTTACGTTGTCTATCTGAAAGAATTATTTCTGGCTTCAAAAGCAACATCCTCACCAGCTACCCAGGAAAAGCTTTCCAGCCCCAGAGACCACACTGAAAATGCAGGTTGGATCTTTACAGCCTGTGCAATGCTGGGACCGGCCTGCTCTGCTGCACATGAAGAGGAATGGGAATAGGTCTGCATGTGGCACCAGCCACAATAAGCACTTTCTGGTTCTTGTTGCCTGGTTCCATCTTCTTACCTGATATAAGTTTCATTTCCCATGTGTCCTGGGTTCAGCCAGGAA
>NW_010266463.1:0-442 GCF_000690775.1 Eurypyga helias
TACAAATGCATCCTTTTCCAACATATATGAGTACATTTTCTGGGGTTTCATCAGGATGTATCTCAAAATTACAAACTTTTTGTTCAGTATGAAGACGAATGTCTTGTGCCTTAATGGTGTTGCTTTCACAAATAAATTCTTGTTGTTCTCGTGTGATGCAGGCATCAATATCAATGGTTTGCCATGTGTCTCCGTTCTGTTGAGCCCATACTCTGTGTTCTATTGGTTAGAGTGTGGTACCACAATGGTTCAACCCCAGTGCAATAATTGGGTATATAGTATATGTCAGAGCATTGTGTATCGTTAAAACAAAAGCAGTAACTTTACTCTCAGTGGGATCATAGGTGAAGTTAACCAAATGCCACCAGGACTGAAATTTCCTTTCAAATTCAATTGCATTGTCCCATACGATTTTCCGAATTTCGGTAGGCATAGTTCCTTA
>NW_010266463.1:516-976 GCF_000690775.1 Eurypyga helias
AGTTGTTCTGGCCTGCATCCAGTGCATCTATAATCAACTGATGGTCCTTTTTACCAGTTTCTTCCCACTGAGGCAATATGTTCGACAGAAGCCATTGGTTGTTTCCTAAAGCTAAAAGGGAGGATGGTAGAGGATGCTTCAGTTTGTTTAGATCACCAGTTGTTGTGTCTAGTTTATTTGCAAGCCCTTCATCATCTATGCTGTTCAGAACTCCTAATCCAGTTCCTAAAATGCCGGTCACATCTCTCTTTGATCATCTCAAATGGGTGAGGGTTCATCCATGCAACCATGCTGGCCATCCTGCATATGAAGTGTCTAGGAATGGTGAACAGGTAGGTTTGATCACAGATATGTTGGTCTGCATTAATAATTCCTCTCATTTGAGAGAATATGATGAGTTAGACTGATGGATGGTTGAGTGGGTATGTTACCCAAACTTTGTGGGGACAGAGGCTTTGGC
>NW_010266464.1:0-24186 GCF_000690775.1 Eurypyga helias
TGTCACCAGTCTCCACTCAGACATTTTAGGCAATTTAATTTAGCACCAAAAAAAATTAGTTCCATCTAAAGTGAAGCCTGGGAGACAGTATAATTCAGATTAATCCTCTCTGTTGTCTCCCTCTTCTCCACAACGACTCAAAGGAACAGCATGGCTATGCTGGGGACTGCCCAAGACTTGCAAAAACCCCCAGACTTCCTTGTTGTTAACATACTAAACTTTTTTTCCCCCTCAGGTGGTACGTAGTCCCCCATTATGCTAGGTAAATTACATCAGATTTTTTCCCTTTTCCCTGCTTTAGGAAGAGCTGGAAAAAGGAAAGGGCGATTCAGAATTTCCTCCTATTCCACAAGGGGCACCTCCAAGCAGCTGGTGTCTGTACAGTTGCCACAACAGATTATGGAGTTTAGATATCAAGTACAAACTCATCTTCATTAGGCATTAAAGTATCTTTTCCAATATAAATCTTCTAGACTTTCCATCCACCTTACTATACTGAGGGAAGATTTAGTGTCTGGGAATGTGGAAAGCAAAGCAATGCAAAAGGTAAGGAAGAAGTTCTTCACCGAAAGGGTTATCACGCACTGGAACAGGCTGCCCAGGGAGGTGGTGGAGTCACCATCCCTGGATGTGTTTAAGAGACGGGTGGATGAGGTGCTGAGAGATAGGGTTTAGTGGTGGACAGATACGGTTGGACTGGATGATCTCTAAGGTCTTTTCCAACCTAGTGATTCTATGATTCTATGAAAACAATGCAAGGAGCACACCTGGGCCCCGGTGGGCTGACCAGTCCCTGTAGCTAGGTGACCATGTTGAACTGGGCTGAGACTGCCAGTCATGGAAACAGGCAGCTCATGCTCACTACATAGTCTGTGTCCACATCTTACCAATGCCACAATATTCATTTGGGTTTATTTCTTTACTGGCCTTTAAATCAAGTGGGTTTTGACTTGTGAAATGGAGTATTGGAAATCCTGGGTAAATGCACTATTAATTGCAACAGTCCCCACTGCTGTTGGTAAGGAAAGTACGTTAAGATCTTTTGGTTAGGAATTACAAACCAAATGTTTCAAAAATATTCCAGGACCCATGATGTTGCTTGAGGGAATGACTTAATGTAATAATGAAACTGGAGGTAGATCACGGAAGACAAAATCCACCATGGAGAATAAAAGCAGCACTAACCTTGGCCCACCGAGGATCAGAGTAAGCACATCTCACTTATAAAAGACTATGAAAAATACACTCTGCATGACTAACCATCAGAAAACAGTAAGAAATTAAATAGTTCTTATATAAGCAACCATACAGACTACAACTTTTCAACCAGAGAGAGAAGATGACTATGGTGAGTATAGGACCAAAGTCTATAAAACCATGAAGATTATGAAGAAAGCACGTAAAGAATGAAGGGTTAGTTTCCCTGCCCAGAGAAGAATCAATGTGCATCAAACGAAATTAGCAGCTAGTAGGTTCAAACCAAACAAAAATGACACCAGGAAGTGTGCTTTTGTGAAGTTGAAGGTGTTAAAAAAGTTCATGCTGATTCAAAGAGCTTTTGACAAATTCATGGAAGAAGAATCTATCACAGGCTATTAAAGACAAAATTCCCCCATAAAACCTTCTGCTGAGAACATCTTTAAGCCACAAGCAACTGCACACGGGCAGATAATAGAGGGAGTTACCACTAGATATTTATCTTGTTCTTACAGCAGACAGCTAGGAAAGAGTATAAATCACTGCAGGAGGTAAGACATACTAAGCTGTACATCCGTTAGCTCTGATCCAACACACAGCCCTTCTCACAGCTAGCTCCTCTTCTGTCCCTCCCAGACAAGGCCTCCACCTATTACTTCTATACACTCCCACGGTTAATGACGCAATGTGCTGCACGAGAAGTGAATCAAACATGCTACACTCAAAGTGTTCCAGCATTTCAACTACCCTATACCCTTGTGAAGATAGCCTACGTTTATTCCGGTGAGGAATCGGCTTTTAGCAAGCAAATTACTTGATTTGCCAAAAGGGTTCAAAGGAAGAAGTTTCTTGTTGAGAGAGGGGGAAAAAAACCATCCTAAAAAGGAACAGATAAATTTGCCAAAGCAGGGCAGATTTACCAAGTTTCAAAGGGCTGCTTTCAACTTCCTCCCTGCTTCACCTTCTGCAAAAGGGATAGTATTTCCCCACGGTGGCATTTTATGAAGTCATGACCTTCATTTGAGGTTTAAAGCCTCTTGTACAAAATACATCCACAAAGTTCCCTACAAACAAAAGGTGACACATGGCCAGAGAAGTAATATAAGCTTAGCACATATACATACGTGCAGGGTGTTTTGTATATTATGCATGTTTCCATTTAACTAACTCCTCTGAACCTTTTCTATCATTAGCAAAAACGTTTTTTCACTGGCATAAGTTTTTAGGGAAGTGGGTGATAGCACTTACCTGAATAGTAATCCCTTGGCCTGGTGGGGTCAGTGAATGAAGAAATACCACCTAAACATAAAAATAACACATTTACCATTAGAATAAAATAACCACATTGGCTTTCTTTATGAAATACAAAAATCAAATTTAAAGTACTCCTTGTTTCAGAATCTGTTTCATAAAACACAAATATGAAACCACAAGTATCATTTTGGGTTGTTTTTTTTTTGCATCTGTGAGAGAATACAGTATTGAGAAGACTGTATGTTGTTCCAGATTTTATAGTGGTGTGCTGTGTTTACACCACATAGAATAGAATCACAGAATGGTTTAGGTTGGAAAGGACTCTTAAGACCACAAAGCCCACCCGTTAACCCAGCACTGTCAAGCCCACCACTAAACCATGTCCCTGAGCACCACATCCATGTCTTTTAATTACCACCAGGGATGGTGACGCAACCACCTCCCGTTCCAACGCCTGACAACATTTTCAGGGAGCAAATTTTTCCTAATATCCAATCTAAACCTCCCCTGGTGCAACTTGAGGCTGTTTCCTCTTGTCCTGTCACTTGGGCGAACAGACCGACACTCACCTCACTACAACCTCCTTTCAGGTAGTTGCAGGGAGTTTAACAAGGCAAAGTGCTCGGTCCTACATTTAGGTCACAATAACTCCCAGAAGCGCTACAGGCTTGAGGACGAGTGGGTGGAAAGCTGTCAGGCAGAAAAGGACGTCTGAGTGTTGGTCGACGGACGGCTGAACATGAGCCAGCACAGCCCAGGTGGCCAAGAAGGCCAATGGCATCCTGGCCTGTATCAGGGACAGCGTGGTCAGCAGGGCAGGGATTGTGCCCCTGTACTCGGCACTGGTGAGGCTGCACCTTGAGTACTGTGTTCAGTTTTGGGCCCCTCACTGCAAGAAGGACGTGGAGATGCTGGAGCATGTCCAGAGAAGGGCGACAAAGCTGGGGAAGGGTCTGGAGAACAAGTCTGATGAGGAGGAGCTAAGACTTCCCTGGTCTACATACTCATGGAGACTAGAAAAATGCAAACCAATCTAACTGTTCTCCAGAACATAAAAGGAATCATTTCCGTACTGAGACTATATGTTGACAACAATGGGTAAATGCACCGAAGACTGAGGACTGTAATAACACTGCACTGTTCATGCTCTGCTACATCTGCTGGTTTTTTTTTTTTAAACCTGTGTACGGGAACATTCCTTCCACCAGGTCTTAGTCACTCAGCAACCTTCAGAGCAGCAGGATCTCCACCGCATGTTTCACTAACAGTAGCATTGGTTTTATCCCCGAATCCTAGAATAATTCTGTTTGGAAAGGACATTGGAAGGTCCCTAGTCCAACTCCCACTCAGAACAGGGCTAGCTATGAGACCAGAACAGGTTACTCAGTCAGGCCTTTACCTCGTCAAGTCCTGAAAACATCCAAGGATGGAAACTGCTGGAGCTCCCTGGGCAGTGTGTGCCGATGCTTGACTGTGCTAATAGCCATCAGACATCCTGCCCATGCCACAGAAGCATGCAGTACTAACATTTAAGCAGTGTGACACTTGCTGTCATCATTTCCATACTGAGACTATACGTTGACAACAATGGGTAAATGCACCGAAGACTGAGGACTGTAATAACACTGCACTGTTCATGCTCTGCTACATCTGCTGGTTTTTTTTTTTTAAACCTGTGTACGGGAACATTCCTTCCACCAGGTCTTAGTCACTCAGCAACCTTCAGAGCAGCAGGATCTCCACCGCATGTTTCACTAACAGTAGCATTGGTTTTATCCCCGAATCCTAGAATAATTCTGTTTGGAAAGGACATTGGAAGGTCCCTAGTCCAACTCCCACTCAGAACAGGGCTAGCTATGAGACCAGAACAGGTTACTCAGGCCTTTACCTCGTCAAGTCCTGAAAACATCCAAGGATGGAAACTGCTGGAGCTCCCTGGGCAGTGTGTGCCGATGCTTGACTGTGCTAATAGCCATCAGACATCCTGCCCATGCCACAGAAGCATGCAGTACTAACATTTAAGCAGTGTGACACTTGCTGTCACTCCAGTGGGAATCTGCAGGCTTTCATCTCTTTTGTCCAGTTAAAGCTTCCAAACATATATGACTTACAGACTGCATCACCAAACTGTCATAAAACCTCAGGTGAAAAGCGTACATACTCGAACAAATAACTTCCCACTATACAAACACCATATCTGTGGCCAACTTGATGGCACAGTCATGAATAAAGTACTCAACCTAATGAGTAATCAGACATTCACAAATGTTCTGACAACCAACCCCAGCACCGCTGTTGTAACAGGACTTAGACTTCCAATTAAAATACTGAAAGTTATTAAAAGTTTGCAGGGCTGTATTTAAAACAATTGTTAGACTAAAGATGTCTAAAGATATCATCTTTTTCACAAGTAAGTATTACTACAGTATGAAAAGCTGTAGTAACACACTGTTGGAAAGCTTGAGAATTCCTGCAACAATTTCTCAAGCATCCTAAAACCTTTTTCAAACTGTAGGGACTTCCACTAGAATGGAGGCAAGTAGTAGAAATCAACATGGAAACATACTGTGCTCTAGCATATTTTTATGGCTTCACACTCCATTTAAAGTGACATTTTCACTGACATCTTATGTGAAACATTTTACTCTAAATAGAAGAGTAGAAGGTAGTCCTCTAAGTAAAAATATCCAAAAGACACATTTACTCATTCTTATCATCCATATTTAAGAAAAAAGTTGATTTTTTTCTTCTGCATTCACTTTAATAATCAGCATACCTTTAATTGCCTACAAACCTGATGGAATGGCCTGAATTTCTATATGCAAGACTTGATGAATTTGAAAAATAAGTCTCTCTTATCCAGATTTTCTAAATTCAACAAAATTATGTACCTGCACAGGCTTTCATGACCTTTTTCAGAGGTCCCACAGTGTACATCAATCCAACAAGAATCCCTGCCAGGTGCCCAGCAAAAGAAGTCCTACAAAAAAGGAAAGTCTCGTGAGTGATGGAAAGGAAGACTTTATTTGTAGTGATTCAGAAGGGGGAGCGCAGAACTTGCTGTAGCCATGTCCCTGAGTGAGATCAAGTACAGGGAAATGACTTGCCTCCAAGGACATAGTGCCAAGTTTTCTTTCTTCATAACTACCTTAAGATTGGTATGTATACACAGTTACCGGAAAGTATCTAACAAATATCCTGAAGAAGCTGGAAACTAGTTGGAGATCATTCCAACCGCTTGTTTAAAGGCCAGAACAGCATCTCCCTGAAAGCATTTAAGGACTTAGTGAGGTAGGAAATTAGTTTTAATGTATAAAAAAAGTAAATCCACAGAATTACACTGAAATGTCTAGGTAGGACCTAGCAAAACCATTTACAGTTTCAAGTGAAAGCATACATACAGTACTCTCTACTGCACTACCAATACAATCCTCCAATGAGTCTGAGAGAAGTACGAATGCAGATCCATCATAATCTTTGTATCACAGTGCCTTCAAAATTAAAATAACGAGTGCAATGCTGATATCCAGACTTTTTCTATACACACCAACAATTTCTTTTCAAAAGATCATTGCCCATTTGCATATCGAACTCAAAGGCTCTAGAGTCTTTGAGAAATCAACACGGAAGCATATGTTGCCAGTATATTTACTGGAAACATATTTATACTGCACATCCCAAGATTCAAGTAATACGAGCTTTTTTGCCTTTTTGAAGCAGAAATGAAACCCCTGTTTGATGTAAAACTAGATTTAAACGTTATGCTTTTTACATTCCAGTCAGAAACCCAAGAGTGTTACACACTTGATAGCGTAGGCACTCAGGACAACACAATTCCAGGCATCACTAGTACAAGTATACAAGACAATGCATGTGTCGCTAGAGGGAGATAAAGATCAAATCTAAATTCACTCCTCTGCCACTTACTTAATCACGACCTTGTATTCTGCTGTGTAGAGCTGTGGTTCTCTCCCAAAGCAACCAACAAAGAATAACACATAAATGCTGATATGAAAATTTATAGGTAGAGGTAGTTACCAAAATAAAGTATCTATAAAGAACTAATTTTCCAAACAGATTTTTCTGAAACAGACTTTCCAAATTTCTGAAAAATACATGCCTGACTTGGAAAATGTGTGTACACAGAAATCATTAAATACTTCAAGATGCCTTGCTCTGGAAATCACCAACAGAGATTGATTCACCTATGTTCTTGGCAGTTTTAAATAATTTTATGCTCATCTTGATTTATCTGAGTACCACAATGTTCCACAAAACCCCAAATTAAGGTCTTTGCTTCACACAGTGAAGCTGTACATTTATGTAATATGAATAATCAAAAACCTTCAACTTGAAGTCTTTGGGTCAGTAACTTCCACCTCACATCTACTGATTAGGTTAGAGTATTAAATGCCTAAACACTATTGACTGTTTATAAATTAGAGTAGAAACTTACAATGAAAATGTTTAAAGAGGGTTTTCTAAATGACAAATAATTTCGGGTACATGGTCACAGGTATATACTAACATAAAGAAAATGAGAACATTTGATAAATGTCATCCAATTTTCACCATATGCTGCCATAAAATTAAATTGAGCATGATCAACAGTAGCACCTTGCTACTTGTAATTACCCAGGAAAAGCAATTCTGAAGAGTATAAAAAGACAGCTTCTCTTACATTAACAAAAAGTGTAATGTTACAGCCAAGTTTAGCAAACACTACTTCATTTTAGAACATGTAATATTGTAATTCACTCAAATGAAAACTTATTACCTTTTTTTGCTAATGCTTGGTATCATTTATAGCATGGAAAATAACTTCATAGGTATTTTCCAAATGTAATAGCTATATGTACAATAAGCAATTGTACAAAAAAAGAAAATCGGTTTTATTAAGAACTTAATGTGTTCAAAAGAAATGAAAAAAATTTAACTATGCAGCAAAATTCTAAAGAAGTTAATTTGTACCTTTTCCCAGGTGTCCTGAGAATGGGTAAGGTTCCAGAGGTATTTCCATACCCATTCTTAATCGGGAGGAGGGGATTACTGGAGATGGCATTACTGTTTAGAGCAACCTTCTCAAAATGAAATAGCAGTTTGGAAAAAATATGGTGCAGTTCAATAAAGACAAATACAGAGTTCAGAACACAGCACAGAAATCATCATGTGTACAGACAGGCTCGAAGTTGACTGCCTAGTAGGATAGCTCCAGGATGGAACCTGGGGCACACAGTGAATTATACAATAAAGCACAGCCCAACATGTCACACCACTACAGAAAAGACAAGTACGGTACTGGAAAGATGTAAACAGGAGCAAACTGAAGTAGCCTTGTATTTTACTCAGCAGTGGTCTCAGCTGGAGAGCTGAGCCTACTTTTTGCTTGCTGCACAGAAAGAAGAGCAACAAAAAACGAGAGAGGCCACAAACCAGCTTCTGAGAAAAGACTGAAGGGATCACAATCACTTAAGTCTACTGAAGAATTCTCTCACAGATACAATAATCTTAAAATATGGAAAAGAATGTCACAAATAGGAAGGAATACACTCTCCTCATTCTCTATCCATAGGACAAGGAATAACAGACCTAAGTCACAGCGAGAGATTTACAAACATGTAAACAGTAGAGCTGACTGCCTGGAGAAACTAGGGGGTCTCCATCCTGACGTGGCAGAGGCCTCCCAGATCCTGCTGGGTCCAGGGCCCATTCTCTCCCATGTTTGCCCCTGCTTTGCAAAGAAAAAATGAGAGGGCTACTAAGACCCTGCAAAGAGCAATGAGAGTTTATTAATGATCTTTGAGAGTGCATTAGGCTGAGTATCAATAAGTATAAATTACGTATACACACATATGTTTGGACAGAATCACATACATGTTTGTCCTTCTAAATTACCACTCAGACCATTTGTTGTGAGGACAGATTCACTCAGAGCCTCTATAAGCTTTCCTGTTTATAAAAGTAGTAAACTGGAATTATTCAATTTAATTAAATTACATAAAATAACTGTTTTACACATGCGATTAATGTTCTTCTACCCACATGCCTTAGTCCAAAGTGGATACTCCAACTGGGTATTTCGAATGAACTTAAATATATTTGAACAACTAAACCTGAGTAATACTTCAGTGTCATGCTTCTTGAGGCTTTACTGCATTTGACAGTGAATTCCATTTTCAGTAAATGGGCTTTTCAAAAATTCGTGTAATACATTTCTTGCCTATGAGGTTGTCTGAGTTTTATCTCCAGACATTAAAGCTAATGGCAAAACAACCATTTTCGCAAGGCAGGATTATGTGCAAGATTTGGAACTATATACCATGGATTTTGGTTGAAATTAATAAAAAGTTTACAAAAGGCACAAAGTAAGTTGTGTGAAGAAGTCTTGTCCAAGCACATATTACCAAGGCTCCTTCCACTTGTATTATAAACTCCCCTCTTCTTTCTGGTCTAATGCAGAAAACTGAGGTTACTCCTTTTTCTGCTTTTTATGTACAGTAAATAAACCTGGCTATAACTAAAAACTCTTCAATATCAGCAAAAAAGCAATCTCCATCATCAACTAATTCCATAATCAGCTTTTTACACTATTCATAAGAATAGCCGTGTCTTGACCGGAATGGATGTTTTACTAGGTAAAAATGGACTGTTATTTTCCAGTCTGACTAATAAAGAAATGTTCTCATGACTGCAACAAGATAAACTATTTTTTCCTGTAAAGAAGAATTGACAGGTTTTTTGTTTTGTGGTTTTGGTTTGGGTGTTTTTTTTTTTTTTTCCACAGTACAATTTTCAGTTTCTGTGGTACAAGATGAACTCTGATGGGAATAAAAACAGGGTTCTTGACTTTTTAAACTGCATGTTTTTTCTCTAAATGTCAATGAGCTTTATCAATATTAACTAATGTTCTCCCTGGTACCAAGAAATTCAAATGACGTCTCATTTAACTTTTTGTTTGAAAATGTACATCTCCCCAGAGATCTTATTTATCTCAACCATTCACTTCATACTAATGATAATTATGCAATATGTCTAAATACTGTTTCCTGAAGACATCTGCCATCAAGCTGATTTGTATATCACTTCAGAAAAATCTTCTAAACAGAACTACACTTTTTCCTTTGGCTGTGTAATTTCCTCTAAAACTGGTATCACTAGAGGGAAAACCATTTAAACTGCATTCGTTTTTCATGCACGAGAGATTCTGACCCAATGTTTACAAGCCTCTCATTATTAATTTTACATTAATATTGTTCCAGTATCCTTACAACGAATTCAAATCAGTTCCTCGCTGTTGGCGAACTTACCCTGACCTGTTTCAATTCTGCGGCGTCACTCACCCGACACAACAAATGAAAACAGCCAGAAGGTGTACACCTAGCCCTGAACTTGCGTAAGCTCTCCCTGACAGCAAACCCCAGTTACTATTGTTTACACACGCAGTACTACCACAGGACAAAGCCGCTTGCTCAGCAACAAAAAAATGTCTGTAACTTTCAGCCATTGCTGCAGTCTTTTGCGACAAAACCTTATTTCCATGTATGTCCTGTGCCAAGGCTAGGCTAGGCAGCATCACTCACTGAACAAGCAGACAAAGCAGTAACACTGAGGTGACATACCATAAGAAGCTAGACCAAGTTCATTTCTGAAAAGTGATTTTTTGAGACCAAGGGAATCAAATCCATGTATTTATACATGGTTTATTTCCAAATTAACACAAACACAGTCACCTGCACATGACAATTTGAAACACTTTGTTACAAAATTTAAGCCTGCTTAGAAAGCAGACCATGCAGCCAACTCATTGGTGCTAAACAACCTACCTGAATGTAAATTAAACCAACTTAAATATTGCATCACTAAAAGTCAATGTGTTTTTACACAGCCCCATACAGGAAAATGCTGTTGCTTCTTTAAATAGAAATGGGAAACTTCTTGGTAAGTTTGTGACACCCTGGGAAAGTAGCCTAGACAAGTAAAAGCTAAGCTTGCCAAAAGAATGGAAGGCCATAAAGTGGTTCTCATTGTGTAATGTCATTCCCCTCAAACCTGGGGTTTTTTTGGGTTGATCGGTTGTTCTTAGGCCTTTTCTTCCTGAGGAACAGTTCTCATCAATAAACTGCAGAGTAAACAGTTCAACAGTAAATCTGACTGATAACAGCAGTGACTCACCGACATCCCTGAGCATTGCACAAGTGAGATATAAAAAAAGCAGATGAAATAGGACAAGATAGATACAAAAACTCTCATGAGGGTAAGCGTATTAGAGCCATGCACAATATTGGTGTTCACAGCAGATGCTGTACCAGGAGTGAGACCTAGAAGGGTACATGGCAAAAATTATCAAAATTTAAAACCAGATTTGTCAAAATATATTCTTTTATTTTCATATATATATATAAAAATAATTTTGGTAGGGTTTAGGTTTTTTGGGGGGCTGTCAACAGAAAGTCAACAGAAATAGCTCAGATCAACAAATCAATATCGTTTATTTAGAAAAGTTATGAAGAGAAACTTGGAAACAAATTTAAATGTACAACTTCAGAAAACAGAAAAAAACTCAAGCGAGAATTGTACATTTTATGGACTGCATCATCTGGAAAATGTTATCGGACAACTGAAAGCCAGTGACCATAAAACCTACCAAAACACAGATCAAAAGGAGGCCTAGAGAAACGCCTAAGTCAGTTTCCAGAGATGCAGTGAACTACAGTCACCTCAGACAGCTTTGAACTGCTCTGAACTCCAGAACAGAGAATCTCACTCTGACAAACTGCAAAAAGACAAATTGCAAAAAAGAGCAATTCCGGACAGTCACAATTTCAATCCTCAACACTTCCGAACACTGAAAAAAAATAACATCCTCTACTGTTCTCCACTCCTAGGTTTTCACTCTCCCATTATTTTTATCCTTTATTACTCTTAACTTTCTGAAAAAGAAGTTTGAAAAATACTGTAATTGTCCAGCTTCCAAACCCAAAGTGTCTTCTTTACCAATCTGATAAATATTTGAGTGAGTTCAGAAACAACCTGAAAGATAAACTTTTCCTTTAGCAGTGAGTATAGGTGCAGCAGATGCATACAAAAGGCGTGGGTGACTTCAGATACCCCATGCCAACCCTGGAAAAGGTACGGAGACAAAACATGAGATAACCAGGCCTAGTGGAGGATGTCCCTGCCCATGGCAGGGGTGTTGGAACTAGATCATCTTTCCCATTCTATGATAACTTTTCACATGCCTGTTCTTCCATCAAAGGAATAACCTCAAGGACTGCTATACAAAGCTCACAGCTCAATATCCTTACTTTATGGAAGGTACAGAAGAATATTATGTGTCTTTTAAAATTGCCCCACAGCAAAAAGATTAATGATAAAAGAATTAACAGGTGCCTGTAAAACCCTGAATCTTCTTCTAGCACACAAATTGAAGTTTTCAACAGCCTCAATATTACCCCTGAATCCTTCATTGGTTATGGATTCTCAGGTGATACTGATATTTCAGGTTTTTATTTTGAAACGTGCTTAAAATAGAGGGTGTTAAGAAAATCATTCCACTAAGGCAGGCCTTAAATTATTGCACGTCTTTCTGGCTGGACAGATTTCTGCCCCAATTACTGACCTCTTATCTATTCAAAAAGAAATTATGCAACTTGATTTACAAAGGGACCCCATTTAATCAGACACTTCAAACATTACAACATGCCCTGAGCACGCAGATGAGCATGTAAGAGCAATGCTTTGAGAGCTACAATTGTTATGGTTCATTTCAAGGCAGTTGGCAGTTACTAATTAAACATGCTGTGTTCTGGGACATGAATTTCTGGAGATTACTCCTTGTTTTCTACAGCCTGCATTATCTTTTAAGTGCTGTGAGGTTGTCCTAACTACCAAGATTGCATGTAACAATGTAGAGGTTCTTTAGACCAGATAGCAATCTAAACTTCCATAAAATTATGAACAATTTTGACATTATTTCTGGACTTTCTATATATTTTCTACCCCAAAGACATTTCTGCAGTAATGTAACTGAAAAACAGCAGCAGCCAATCACTAAAACTCATGTTTTTCCTATACCAGATACAGTATATGTTTGTGGTTTTATTTCATTGTGTTCTTTCATTATTCTTTAATAATAAACAGTAGTATTAAACACATCACCAAATAAAAACTATGTTCAGCTGACAGTATATATTTTTCAGAAGAATGTTTTTATTGCACTGAAAACGTTGGGTAGTAACCTGTAGTAATGCCATGCAAGTGACCACTCAGCTCACGCTTAAAATTGCATTTGAAACAGAGCACTCTGCAGTTCTGTCTTTTAACCTAGGATTCCATGCTGCAGTCAATCAGGCAGCAAGTCATAAAGCAATAAAATCAGTGGTGAAAGTAAGTAAAATTTGAATTCTCATTCTGGTCTAGGAAGTGTTCTATCTGCTATATCACAGTATCTGACAAGGAGTATGTCAGTATTGCTCCCCTCTGGTTTTTGGTTTTTTTAAACCTTTCTGAAAAATGGGAGATGTCTCAAGCTGTGATTTGGTGGTTTATAAACTTGGTGTCTGTACTTTGCATGTATTATCTGATATGACTGACAGCTGTGAAATAATATACAAGAAAATAACTGTTTTGCAACTACAACTCCAGAAATCAAATGCCAGAAGGGCACTACAGAGTTGGATGAACTATGCTGGCAGAACCGAGCACACAAGAAAACTGAGGGTGACAATCAGCAAGAGTACAGGACAGTGAGACTGCATAAAATTTGTGGAATACTGGACGATAGCTGTCTCATATATTAGAGGGGTAACTACAACAAATGGACAGAAGGGACTAGGACTGAAACAGCAAGCAGGCAGCAGAAAGCTGTTTTGCTAATGAAGCCCTTGGCATTACAGTGCATTAGTTGAGTTACACTGCTGGAAATGCATGTTCCTTTTCCTTGTCCATAAGCTTTATCATAGAACCACAGAAGTTTGGGTTGGAAGGGACCTTAGAGCCCACCCCGTTCCAAGTCCCCTGCCATGGGCAGGGACACCTTCCACTAGACCAGGTTGCTCCAAGCCTCATCCAGCCTGGCCTTGAACACTTCCAGGGATGGGGCATCCACAGCTTCTCTGGGCAACCTCTTCCAGTGCCTCACCACCTTCTCCAGGAAGACCTTCTCCCCGGTATCTAATCTAAACCTCCCCACTTTCAATTTAAACCCATTACCCCTTGTCCTGTCACTGCAGGCCCTTGTAAAAAGTCGCCCCCAGCTTCCTTGTAGCCCCTTCAGGCACTGGAAGGTGCTGTAAGGTCTCCCCGGAGCCTTCTCTTCTCCAGGCTGAACAAGCCCAACTCTCTCAGCCTGTCCCCATGGCAGAGGTGCTCCAGATGTCTGAGCATCTTCATGGCCTTTAGTTACCCACCCTCAAATACTCAATCATACCTTCTGGGCACAGTATTTCAGTTTTTTATTTTGAAAAATTCTCAAAATGGAGAGTATTAAGCAAAAAAGCCAGACTGCAGCCTCAATGCTTAATTGTGGGCCCAACACTCCATTTGGATACCAGCTAACACTACCCATACTTCATAATACATTTCAAACTACTTCAGATAGCCCATATCTCTTCTCCTACCTTTCAAATATTAAATGCACTTACCCTGGGGAGATTAAATGAATAGCCACCAGTTCCACCCAACAAGCATATTTACTGGATATCTGCAGTCCAAAGACATTGCTGACTCTTCCTGGATTGTAATGGTTGTTAAGAACCTTCAAAGCAAACAAGACTCCTGCAAATGAGAAGAAATCACATAAAAGGAGAAGCACTTGTGCCAAAATAATAAAGAAATGCAAACAACTGCATGGAAATTGAAGTAGCATGCAGTTTCACAGCACCATGAAGCATACTGTTGCATGCCAGAACAACAGTCCTAAACGTTTCAGTGATACTTTTCAGTGACTTAAAAAGAAAGGAAAAAGAAAAAAAAATTGATTTTTAATAGGCCTACTCACTGTAGCTAGTCAGGTATCCAGAACAAACATAATTTTAAAATGGGAGTTCTAGCTGAAATAATTGACAAAATTACTGAACTAAAAAAAAAATTTAAAAACAATGTTCCGTGAGTTGAGAAAAGCTATTACTGAAAACAGGACAAATAGATGTATGTGAAGCTCAACAATAGGCTCAAATTCTGAATTAATGGAAACTCATCTTACATATGCTCCAGAATCACTTGTTTCTGGGAAAAAAAAGTAGATAAATCACCTTTAATCAAAATAAATAATCATTCATTCCTAATTGACTGAAACTGTTTTATCATGCAAGCAATAGCCAATATAACAGAATGAATACACCTAATTTATTGGAACTTTCAAATGTTTTTGAAAAATTTCCTCAAGAGAAAGCTCACACAGTTATCTGAAAAAATCAACAAGTAAACGATTAGACATGGAAAAAACAGCTAAGTTGAACATCAATACAGATATACTTAACAAAATGATGAAAAAGGATTCCTTCCCCTTCTAACACCATAGAAGAGAAGAGAGAGCAATAATCTATCCAGTAATGCAAGTACTGCTACTCCAGGATCAAACGAAAGCAGTAATATGATAGGCTTTTCTAGAATCCACCTAATGAGCATTACTGACATCAGAACAAGATTCAGACTTCAAATAGTCAGTTACATTAAACAGAAAACATAATTCTACCTTACACAGAAAACATAATACTACCTGGATGATCCTATTTTTCGTATTCTCAGGTAAAGACACTGCTGGTCACAAGATCATGAACTGAACCACATAACGTTCATACCCAGAGTACACGCCTTCAACTTAAAACCAGTGTAACTTCACTGACGTAACAATCACATACATATGGATGTACACCTATCCATTTTCTGCATTCAACAAATACTGTTACATAGTACCTATAAATATTAATATTACATACGTAAATTGGACCAACTATGCGCCTTACCTGAAAAACCTACAGCACAATGCATTTCATATGAAGGATCATCCAGGATTTTCACGAGCATGAACTCCAGGACCATGTACACAACTCCAGTCAGCACTGAAAATACTGCAATTATGTATGCAAACCATTTGCTCTTCAGCTTTTTTTCCAGCATGATCCCTTTCCAAAGCATGGAAATCATGTTATAATATAAATGCCAGTCATCTGCATGGTGGACGGGAGAAAGCAGTAAACACTGCCAGTTCTTTCTGTAGAAGCCTTCATTGACACTGATACACACTTCAGGCAGCGGCCTCACAGGGTTCAGAAAGAGAAAAATATTGAGTGCAAGAACCCCAAGGGTAACAGAAGGAATGTTCTGGAGTCCAACTTGAGAAATTTGATAGAGCAGCAAAAGCAGTCCAGCACTGACTCTTCCCTGCCTCCGCTGCATTATTACTTCTTATTCAAAAAAATGTGAAGATTATTCCAGTATTTAGTCTTTCCGTACAAATTTCGGAAATTCTGAAAGAAAAAAGGTAACTGCATTATTATACATATAAAGGCGTGTTTTTCAAGCTCATGGCTGCTTTTTGTGTTTGGTTTTGTTTGGGTTTTTTGGGGGGTTGGGTTGGTTGTTTGGTTTTTACCACAGCAAATTCTTCAAGCTAATCAGCTGAAACCACTTTTTAAAATCAGAACAAAATTCAAATAAGAAAAAAAAAAAAATCACAATTTTTAAACTGGTATAAGACACAAATAAAAGGGATCTATACAGATAATCCAGACAAGCATTGTGAGAAAAAGGAGTCTGAAACCTCTCTTTCATGTCTCTGGATAGGCTTTACTTCATCTATAAAATTCTAGACATGTTCTCATTAATATCCTGATTCACCAAGAATTATTAAAATTTCAGGAAGGAAACCAGTTAAAAATTCTCCTCTGAAGTCTTGGTTTTCAGGCTTCCTGTCTTTGCTACATACCTTTTTCCTTTTTCAGGACCATTTTTCCAACTCTTACAAATATTCAATACAAGCTAAGAAAATTAAAAGTTACAATTTCAAAACGTAACAGAGACACAGCTAAGTACTCCTAAACGTAAGCTCTGGAAATTGTTACTGCTTTGCTAGTAACTAGAATTCAAAGTTTAGGTTAAACAGTGTGATGGAGGGGAAAAAAACAAAACAAAACAAAACAACAACAACAAAAAAATAAACACCACAACTGTAGGAGAAAATAATATAAACAAATAACACATAAAATCTCCAGACAGTTATAGCAAAATGTTCATCTCTGCCCTATTTATGCCAGATCAAATAGAGGCTTACAAAGGGCTATAAAGGTTTTAGGTCTAGCTAGAAACAGGCTTCCTGTGAGAGAAACTGAGCAAGGGTATCCAGCCAAACTGTGCAAGCCTACGAAGAGAGGCAGGAAGCTGCGTTGGAGAATGCAGCACGGGGTGATGGGGAGTTTCTAGAGCAGAGCCACCTTCGGAGGACAGGAACAGACACTGAATTTCGAGCAGCTTCTGAGGGCCACCTCAACTTGGCCAGCACTACTTTTAGTTCTCAAAAACTCTCCAAGGTAGCACAGCAGTAGCATGGCCACTCTTCTCCCCCACTAGATGCCAGTTCCTTGCTGAAGTATTGAATTACCAGTACATTATTTCACACATAAGTATCAGCTACACAGAGCCAGCAAAATACACTTACTCTTCAAAAACTTTGCCATCAGGTTTCAAATACAACTTCCTGAAATATCTTGATATATACAAAATTTTTATCTCAACACCCCATTCACCTCTTTTTCAATTACATTATAAAATATTCAGAATAATTATAAAATATTCAGAATAATTTGCTAATATACTAACTCTTTGTTTAATTTAAACTCCTTTCCAATTCATTGCATCAAATGCTTCCTCTGTAAACATTTTTATTAGATAAACAAGCAACAACCTAAATCTGGAGGACAGCAGAAAGCAAAAATGACACCTTTATAAGGAGAAAGGCACAGCAGCTCAAGATGCAACATTTAACACTCCACGTTACGCTTACTAGGATTTTCTGAATTTCACATTTCTACATACCATTGCTATGCCTGCAAACACTGTCCTAAGCATTTTTCTTTAGGTATTCAGAGCATCATTAATAATTTGATCAAGTTGCACCACACAAAGTAAGTGAACACGTGGAAAAGAAGGAAATCACCTCTGAATGGTGTTACTCTACAACAGCAAAAGCAACTATGAAACCTGCACAGGGCTGCACATCAAAGACCACCATCTAGGGGCCAGCCTATCTTCGCTAATGAGATACAAGTGAGAGAAGCATACACCTCCGTGCTAGTTCACACATATAACTATCAGTAGTGGCATTAATTAATTAATCAAATTAAGTTTAAGTTATTGTAGTCTCTGGATTTCTCTCTAAATTGCATTTTTGCTTATTACAGCACTTTAAGAGAAGACAGAAAACGCTGCTAGCATGCTCAGGACAACTGTAGCAGAATAGAATGCAAAAGTAAAGGTATCTGCCACATCAAAAGGAAATTCAGTAACTACACTGGTGCCCTTAAAAGCCAGTTTCTAATCCTCACAAGTTAACTACAAAGACCACAGCTGCAATCTCTACGAAGTTCAAATGAGCCAAAAATTCCTAAATTGATTGGTGCAGGTAATTAACATTAACACCTTTTTACTTTTTAATGCCAATCTTATAAAAAAAGTACTTGGCTAATCAAAAGTTTAATCACTGTCCTCTTTTTCCACACTACATGCCCTGATACCAGGTAGACCAATATCCCCAAACTGTTCTCATATGCATCTGCCTAAAGCTCTGACATTTCTTACACCACTGACACAGCCGCATTCTTTCCCACCACAAAACAGTTGACATAAAAACTGTTAGAATTTAAAAATCAACATCATTTGAACCCAAGTTATGTGGAAATCCCAAAATGTTGCCATACCACGTTGTTCAAAGTGCCAAATACTACAGTCTTCAAGTTTCCTCCCCCCTTCTGAAAGTCTTTAATTCCCACTTTAAACACTTCCAACATACATGCACCTAGGAAAAGAAACTCTCAGACAGCACACACATACTGGAACAATGATCATGTAGGATGCCTGGGAATGGTTTGTGCCGTGATTACGGTAGTGCTATCGATTACAAATCATTCACATTATTGGGAGGAATAGAAAAACGTCAGCCAAGACAGATTGTGGTTGATTATAAAGGAAAAAGCCAGAAGAACGAAACCAGTAGCTATTTGAGACCCTTCTGGAATGCAACTCCCTTCAAATGCATAGGGCCTTCAACTGTTGGAACATTTTTCCTCAGCCTCTACTCTGTTTATTAAAAGTCTAATGAGGCTTGAAACAATGAAGCATTTATTCCTTTTTCTTTTTTGAAAACCTGCCACCCACTTCAAAATGCACAAACTTCCAGAACAGACTTGAAACGGACATTTGTCTTGCATCTGGGCTGCCACGTGTCTGCATTTTTGTCACCTACTCAAGATAAATGTCTGAACGAAACATTCTCGGAATTTGTTTGTTTGTTTTGTACTGACCAAGTGCAAAGCCTCCAAACTTTCATTTTTACTGTGACAACCCCCTTTGCTCACTTGGCAACCATAAAATATTATGACTTCATATTACTGAAAAATCATGTCATAAAGTAAATATTTTAGTAAATATCACTTAAAATGAAATGTTATACTGTCTTTTCCTACAGCTGTAATTTGAAATCAGAGGAAAAGAATTTCCCTGTACCTTTCCTCCCGCAAAATGGATGGAACTACCATGAAATTTTGATCTATGTTTATGTGAAGCAAAATCCAGCCCACTGTCCTTCTTCTTTAACAATAAAAAAATGAAAACCACAGTGTGCCATAAGAATCAATTTTTATGAATGTATGGAGACATACAACACCTCATTCCCGCTGAGGGTGAAAACAGCCCTGACCCACACAGCACATCCTGATCTTCAGATCTGTCACCAACCTTCTCCCTACAACTGCTTTGCTCGTCTCGTTACTTCGCCAAAGTTATTTGTGACGGAGGCACTTCAGCACTGTGTAACTCCTCACCGACAGAACAGCCCAGGGCTACTCTTTCAGTTCAGATCAGGAGTTTGATTTTGAAGTGAATCTGTCAACTGCCCCCTGACTTCACAGTGGTTCACAACATAGAGGAGCCAGTTCATGTGCACAAACTGGTCTCTTTTCAGATGAAACTAAATCAGGAGATATGTTCCACGAAAGAACCCAATGCACTTCAGGAAAAAAATGGGCATTGAGCCTACATGTCCATATTAGAGTGAGACCAGTGTAAACACACCTGAAATGTGCGTGAACATCAGACTGAGCACAAGCCATTCCACACTGCAGGCAAGCCTTCACAGGCCCACGCCACTGACTTGTCTAGGAGGATCCACTCTCACAGGACAAAAACTTACCCAAGTAAAGAATGAAACAGAATCAGTGTTTTCGGGACAAAAGCAGTGTCCCGCAGAGGAAGCCAAAGCAAATCGTAAACGTTTTCACTGTTGGCCTCAAACTCTGGAAGCTGGGGGAAGAGGGGGAAGGGATTCAAGAAGTTGAAACATAATCAATCATCCTGTTTATATTCAATATGTATGCACGGGGAAGGTCAACCACAAGCTGTCAGTTACAATAAGCTTTGAAACGTATAGTCAATCCCATAGCTCCTAACAAAAGACAAGGTTCTGACATAATTATAAAAGTAATTACGTGGTAAAGAATGACTAGTGGATTAATCAAATGTGCCTTTAAAGGGCATAACTTGCTTTCATTCACAAAGGAACGCTGAACTTTGAACTGAAAAAAACACAGTGTGTCAGAATTTTGTATGAGAAGTCACACATCTGTAATACAAATGTTTTAAATTACATAAGTTAGTCACTACCTTGCTAAAAGGAAACAATAGAAAGTTAAACATCAACATAAAATGACTGCATAAAAGGCTAGTCACAAAGTCTTTTTTATATGCCACATTTCATTTTAAATGTCCTTCAAAGTTTTCTGTGAGAATAAGCAAGTTCCTCTGCCTATTTTGTCTGCTTCAGCATGAAAACTGAAGATGTTCAATAGTTCTTTAATCCTCTTAAGTACTACTAAAAACAAGCCGCTAATAAAATACACGTTAAAGCTAAGAATTTCAACTTAAACCTGCAAATTGTGTTCTGAAGGGTGTGACAATTACTATTCACAATATATACATGTTCAATAATACATGCCAAGAATACTTTTGGACACCCTATCCCAAAATAAATGAGACAGCTTTCAGAGGAAAGAATGGAAGGGACTAGGTCAGATTTCAGAAATTCTCTTTTTAGGGTAGGTCATACTCTGCCTCACATCTTAAGTGTGAACATCTGAGACACTAGCATTTCGGCTTTTAATTGCCTCATTAGTTTGACTATTCAATCTAAAGAGAAAAATACTTAAATGCTGCAACCTGTCAATCCTTCAGTTAAAATATAGTTATTAAAATTGTTCAATTATAATTATTAACTTGCAATATTACTTGAAGCCCTGACAATTTTGGACTCATGTTTTCATTCACAAAAGAGAAATCAATGTACTTTATATAGTTTAGCATATATTTAAATTTAATTAGACTCTATATACAAATCTAAATACCACAACAAGCATCCAATGGACTTTTCTTTAAGTCTTATCATTGTAAAGAGTGGGGATTCACAGAGTGGAAGGGGTTGAAAGGGACCTCTAGAGATCAGCTAGTCCACCCCCCTGCCAGAGCAGGATCCTCGAGTAGATCACACAGGAACTAGTCCAGGCGGCTTTGGAAGGTCTCCAGGGAAGGAGACTCCACCACCCCTCTGGGAAGCCTGTTCAGTGCTCTGTCACCCTCACCGTGAAGAAGGGTTTCCTCATGTTCTCGCTGATCCTTCTGTATTCCAGTTTATGACCACTGCCCCTCGTCCTGTCACTGGACACCACTGAGAAGAGCCTGGCACCATCTTCCTGACCCCCACCCTTTAGACATTGATAAGCATTGATAAGATCCCCCCTCAGCCTCCTCCACGCTAAACAGACCCAGCTCTCCCAGCCTTTCCTCCTATGGAAGGTGCCTCAGGCCCTTCATCCTCTTTGTGGCCCTGCGCTGGACCCTCTCCAGTAGCTCCTTGTCCTTGAGCTGAGGACCCCAGAACTGGACACAGCACTCCAGGGGAGGCCTCACCAGCACAGAGTAAAGGGGGAGGATACCTTCCCTCAACCGGCTGGCCACGCTCTTCTTAATGCACCCCAGGATGCCATTGGCCTTCTTGGCCGTGAGGGCACACGGTTGGCTCACATATTCTCTGTCATCATTCGAGGCTACTAACATGATCTCTAAGATGTGCTTAACAGAACTGTGTTTTATCTGTCCACCTTCATCTCCTACATGGCATCCACTTCTAATTCAAAGTCTTCAAATTACTCAGTCAGCTATGAAGACGTTACAGCAAGCAACACTTCCTTACGCCCCGCAAGGACACAGCAGGTAGAACCAACGAGCTTCCTTAGGCCACTCTCAGGGAGATACAAACTTGGAACTTTCAATCCTAGCACAGGTCAGCCTGACTGTCCAAGCAGCCCGTCGGCTCTAAGGAGCTACTCCACCACCACATACAGCTAGAATCAGCTGCACATTGGCTGTGTCAGAACCTCCCTCAGAGCCGAAGTTGACTGGAAGACTTATTCTGGAAACAACCTGACGTGTTACAGCCACCAGCTTGACCCTCACGCTGCTACGGTGCGCTGCAGACAGTCCACATGCTGGGCGTTATACAGCAGGGACTGAAGCAACCAGAACCTGAACAAAACCTGTGACCAAGTTGCAAGACAAAAAAAAAAAGAAGTTTTAAAAAGTGAAAAAACCCCACCTATTGTGATCCAGGGAATAACTGGAAACATTCATTATGTGACTGATCTACCACTGAACTCATGCCTTCCTGATCTTTCGGTTTCTCCACTACCTTTGGTAGGTAACCACTGTGGAAGTGGCTTGTTCACGTACCTCAAAACCCCGGCCTCGTCTACGGTGAAGAGGATTTACCTGTCCCACATGTACAGTAACACCCCCAATTTCCTCCTCTGGTGACAGGGTCTTTTCACCATGTGATACGAACCAGCTCCTGAAATGGAACGACCTAATAAAAACCCTTTTCGTGGTTATAGCTTGTTCTAGTCAAGCAGCTGATTATAAACACACTGTCAAAAGGAGCAGTTTTTGCTTATAGAAGTTTTACATAACAGAAATTCTGCTGTAACTGCCAAATCAGTAAGTCATTTTAGTGTAAAACAGAGAGAAAAAGCATGAACCTTGATGTATTTCTATGATTTACACTTATGAAAGTCTACATTTTAGCAAAACTCCTTAGAAATTACTACATTTTCCTTCATTGAAAAATAAAATCTGTTCAGAATCTGTGCAGGAGCCTCAACAGCAACGTGCTACCACATTTCTGGATAGAAAACCTGAAAGCAACGCAGACATAGTTTTCCCTACCCCTAAGTGTGTATGCCACATATAACCAAACTGATAAAGCATTTTTGACCAAGCTAGAAAGAAAAAGAATATGTCCACAGATAATTCCTTTCTTTGAAACGTCAACTGTGGCCAGTCAGTCAGAATTATTTTACCATAATACTCTGAGAGGAGATAATGGACGTATTAAGTCCCTTCCCAGTTTTGTGGAAGGATAGGGACACAGAAAGGTTTGATGAATACTCTTACTATCCCCACCTCATAACAGATGGCAATTAGTAACTACCTCTCAAAACACTAGGATGCATCTACAGATAATTCAAGTTAGAGAAGCAAAATAATCAGAACTATTTAGAGTACTATCACTGTACTTAGTGAAGGTGAGAGGCTGTCACAGCCTATAAAACTAAAAACGCATCACAACAGCAGACTTCAGAATAGGCCACAGTTTGAGTTCACCTTCACAGACGTTTAACTACTTTAACTAGGGTCAGGGTGGTTGAGGGTATTATTATTATCTTTAAACAATTGCAATAACTACCCTTGTATAATCCTAAAACAAGGTAACTGCACCAGAAGAGCATCCTACTTTATTAATCTCAACAATTTGGCACTCTAGTTAAAATGAAACAACCAGTGCTTCCCTGACTCCACTTCAGAAGTGGGAAGCACAAGGGCTCTTAAAAGTTTAGCATTCCTTAGCTTATGTTGCTTCGAGGGAATATTTGCCTGTAGTCCTTGACAGGAAGCACGGACAGGAAGCATACTTTCTAATGAAATCCATTTTAAATAATATCGGTTAAGTATACAAACAATTCAGAAATATACACATCCTAGTACTCGTGTTAAGTCTTGTCAAGACTTAAGTCTTGCCAATCTCTCTGAATTAACAAAATCCAGACCCAAGAATATCTCCGAAAATGAAACCAACTCAGTTATCACTGCATTCATCTGATGAACAGGAGTTACTTAAGCTCAGCATTCATACAGAGGAAAGTTTACCAAATGTAGCCGAGTACGTTTGTCACTGCTTTGGTACAGGTGCAAGTTATTTGCAGGTTCAGTTTAGGTTCTTTTACCATTTTATCATTTTAAGAAGGAAAGAAAGGGATATAGTTCTGTTCATATTTTTTTTAATTCAGTTTATTATTTGCATGATCTGTAAAAAATGCTTAAGGGAAACGGAGTAAATAATCAGGGAATCAACACGCAGCGGGCGTTTACCGCAGCCTGGTGCCAGGCCAGGTTTCGGGCCGCGGAGCCAGCGCTGCC
>NW_010266465.1:0-463 GCF_000690775.1 Eurypyga helias
CGTCACCGATCTCCACTCCGACATTCTTTAAATGAGGAAATAATAACTTACATGAATGGGTAGTAAAACGTATTACTTCCTGAAAAATTATAAAAACAAGAATGTATGGCAAATTAAAAATTCCCTTAAGTATCTAGACTTCTGATGTAATCGAATACTTCATTATCAATTACTAAATGGATGTAAAAGTCTCCTGATGATTTACTAAAATGATACAACACACAATCATCAGATTCTAAAGATTCCTCCATTTTCCCAAGGGAAATAATTAAGAACAAAATAAAAGAAATACTCACTAATATTTCTTATTAGTTTATCAAAATAAATTTTTAGCCATTTATCTTTTAGGCTTCATAATGAGTACTCTAAACTGTGTGGAAAAAGAAATTTAGAATTACTCAGTAAATTGATTCTATTAAAGAAAATAAAAACAAACAAACAAAAAAAAACCCTGAATGTCTAT
>NW_010266465.1:527-4720 GCF_000690775.1 Eurypyga helias
ACTTTACATGACAGACGAATTCAGTGTGTCAGTTAACCATACTTTTAATACCTTAAGAATGACAATTAGCTATGTTAGTCACTTAAGCCTAGGACTTTAAAAGCATTACACATCAAGAAATGTAAGCTTTAAAAACTGAAAGGAATTTCAGGGACTCTAGAAACCTTACTAAACACCTCTGTGTATATCCACCTATATCCATATACCTAAATACCTTGAAAAACTGACCAAGACTGTTTAAAATTTTACTTTTTTTTTTTAAAGAAAATGTAAGCATGAGTATTCCAAGATATTTTAAACCCCGGAGTTCCTTTTAACACACAAGAATACACAAAAAATCTGTTGTTTTCCAGCCCCAAACATGACGATGGACATTTGGATGACCATTCAAACACCACCTTTAATTGAGAAATAAGCAGAAAGAAGTTTTAAGGCAAGAGATTGTACATCGGGAGATCCCTCAGCTGAAAATACTGGGCAAATTTGTGAGCAAATCACACAGCTGAATTTAGCAGTAACAGTTCATAGTGTTGAGCCATAGAGCCTGCTCAGATGTGCAAGACGTAATTGAGCTTGTGATGGAAAATTACTAAACGTAGCAGCAGAAATGCAATATGTATTGCTATCTGACCTTTGTCAGTAATGCCAGAGGCTTCTTTCATATGCTACTGCTAGTTGTCATTATTAACAGTGACCATGAATTTCTTTATGTCAGAATAATCAAACCACATGAGAGAAGCTTCTGAGGAACTCCACACAGAGAAGGTCACTGGCACTTGATCTCATCAAGCTGCTTTCCTTGTTATTAGAAAAGGCAGGTGAGAAAATTAGTAAATGACACCCTTAAAAATTTTAAGAACATTAGAAAGTCATTATTAGACTTTGAGGCCAGTAAACAGTATTGATCAAGAAGACATGGAATATTGAGGGAAAAAATGTTTTGTCAGTGTTTGGTGTTTGTCACACCAAATGTTTTTTGAGTATTGATTTTTTTTCAATCTCTGCTCGACATTTGAGGTGACTGAAAAGGTTCAGTGTGAGAACCTGAAGAAACAAAGAGCAGTAATGCTATATGCAGTCTGCAACCTGCAAGACATCCATAAGATACAGAAGATGACAAGCCAGATGAATGTTAAGTCATTTTCCTTTTGCATTATTATGTAGTTTGCCTCAAATATGCTGCTAAACAGTCAGAGAGCATATCACAAGTGGCAGCTTCTTCATAACAACCGCAAAATAGCTTGTCCACCTAAGGTTATGAAACACCTTTTTCAAAAAATGGGGTAGGAGCTCCCTCTACTGATATTTTTCAGCTTTCCAGCTTTCTCACCTGTAATACACTCGAATATATTTGGATTACACACACATAGAGTGTTTTCATTTTCTTTATTACATAAAATAACAAAAGTCTTCGTTTAGTGTAAAGCACATCTAATATAGGCATTTACAGAAATATATTGCTGCATTCATATTACATAATTGTGATTCACCAATAAAGAAAAAAATATCTCTGCCTTAAAAAAGTAATTCTAAAAGTTTGTTATGTTGTGAGATACATCATGTTTGAGAGGTCAGTGGAAGCTGTGTAACTGTACTCAGCTGAATTTGGCCTCAGCAAAAATGTACAAGTTCCAAGAAACTTTGTCAGAAGATTGCTAAATGGGGACCCTCTTCAGCTCATTAAAATTCAGGGATCTTTTTAGCAATTCCACTTGCAGTATCCTAAAAAGAACAAAAAGCTAGTTTGTGTAGGCTACAGGGGTTTTTAAGATAGTTTTGGAAAACATGTTTAATTAAGCAGGATCAACCCAACCTTATTCACCAACTGTTATTCAGTTGGAACATACATCCAATCTTTGTTAGTTCAGCTTTATCCAGAAAATGCTAGGTTTATTCGTCATGTGAACTATGATGATTTGGACTGTAGCAGGTGACAGGCCTCAAGATTTATTTTTGTTTTCCTTCCTCAGTAGAAGTTTAAGGCAAGATTAAATTACGAATAATGTGTGTCCTCTTAGGGAAATAAGGTGGTTCACATCAAAGTGCCCATACAGCTTGCCTACTGAGTCAATTGCCTTCCTGAAAACTTTTCGGGAAGCCTATAGCTGCCTGACTTACCCATCATAACTTATGGCTTATTTAAAGAGGAACTTAATACATCCAAAAGGTGATTCTCAAGGAACTAAGGTCCACAAATATCACTGCTAGAATTTTCAGATGATGACCCTACTCCTGTTTAATAAAAATTAGCTAGATAGTTCCAGTCTAGGGTTAGCCATTACTTCCATATCCTCAAATAATAATCTAGGATTTTGTTCTACTTTTTGCCATTTCAATATGAATCCAGAAATTTCTTTTATTTTTTTTCCAGTGCAGCAGCTATTTTAATTGCCCATTCCATCAAGTGATGGATTTTTGTTGGTTTTACATAATCTGGAAAGTTTAAATGTCCTCTAGGGCATTTTATCTTTGAAACCATAAAAAAATTCAAAACAGAACACCCAAAATGGTAAAGATCTGGAGGATACTGAAAATTATCAGATTTGTTGGATTAGATTTTGGTATTTTAATTACCAAAAACTAGATATCCCAGGACTGTATTAATATAATTGTCCTAAGATAGCAAAACCATACCTAAAAATTAAAAATACGATGTTGTATGACGTTCCACTGTTGTATGATGTTATTCACAGACCACATTAAGGTAAAGCTATCAACATACTCTGAACACATACCAAAAAGAACATGAAGTTGTTATCATGACTGTAAATACTTTGAAGTGCAAACAGCACCAAAAAAAAAAGCCAAAGTAGTTAATAATACCAACCATAACTATTCTGTCACAGTGTTAGGTATCAATAATAAAAATGATAGAATAGGACTTTCAAAGACAACTATTAATTGCATACTAAATTGCAACAGCTGTTTACTACTCAAAGATTTTACAGGCCAACTGGACCAGAGTTTGCTCTTGATACCTGATCTAAGGCAAACAAAATATATTCACTCTAGAGATCTATAGTATTTCAACAACTAACAAATTGGTTTGATTTTTACTCATATTTTGTGTTCATAGCAATGTTTATACTGAGATGTTTTCAAATCCCTATGAACTCTACAAGGTATCACTAAAACATCTCAAATAAAGACATTCCATGGTTGAATGAAGAAAGGCATCATAGTTCAAGCAACACCATGCAAGAGAAAAAATTAGAAAAATCTGTGTTGAGATGCAACTCTGGGTTATTTGCCACAAAACATTCAATTTTTATGAGTCAGAATCTGATATGAGTCATTAAATTTGAGGTCCCTTCTCAGAATGCTGCCTTTGGTTTTATGTGAATTAGGCTCTTCCTATAAGTGTTAAGATTTTGTAAATCAGTGCTGAGGTTTATGAGAGTATTGACTTTGAGAACGTGCTGGTTTTGGCTGGGATAGAGCAGTAGCTAGTACGAGGCTATTTCTGGATTTCTGCTGAGGAGAAGGTTGGTAACACTGATGTTTTAGTTGCTGTTACACAATGTTTACATTAATCAAAGGACCTCACCAGGTTCTTCTCTGGGAAAGAGGCTTGGATGCAGCCAGGATAATTGACCAAAGGGATATTTCATGCCCAAAGACATCATGCTCAGTATATAAGCTGGGGGGAGGTGGCTGGGGGTTGGGGGCGCTGCTTGGGCTGGGCATGAGGACTGGTTGGACATCGGTCAGCGGGTGATGAGCAGTTGTATCACGTGGTGGGGTTTTTCTCCCCCAGAAATTTTTTTCTCTTTTTGTTGTCATTGTTGTTTTCCTTTTCATTACATCACATTTTATATTATTACTACTATTGTCATTGTTGTTATCATCCATTTGATTTCAGTTCCTGAACGGCGGTTGTCTCAACCCACGAGTTCCCTTTTCCTGCCGGTTGCCCCCCATCCCACCGAGCGGGCAGCTGCTGGGCTCCTGCCCGGGGCAAAGCCCCGACAGCCCCTTCTGCCCGCAGCACGGGGCGGGGAAGGCTGGGGCACGGCAGCCCTGAGCAGCGTAGGAACCGCACGCGTTCCCGGCACCCCGCGTGCTGGGTCGCGGCTCACAAGGGACCAGCTTTGCTCCCAGACCTGCTCTTGGAGCTGGGGAAGTCACACCTCGCTGGCTGGCGGCTGGGCCGTTACCGGCTCCGGAGCCCGGCGCCGGGGCGCTGCTGGGCC